>NW_022708279.1:269802-291843 GCF_011630105.1 Anneissia japonica | reverse complement strand
TATGTATATGTATATATATATGTATAAATTTTTTTTTATTATGTCAACGTATATGCAATCGTTTCATTTTCGTCTGTGTTTATATCAGGGAACAGTGAAATTTCACTGTTCCCTGGTTTATATTATATATTGTGTGAGATATATATATATATATATAAATATATATATATATACATATACATATACATATATATATACATACATTTATATATATAATATATATATATATATATATATATATATATATGATGACAGTTTATACGATATATAGGTTATATATGATATGTATCATGTTCCACATAGATAATCGAAAATTGGTTAGCAACCCATGGCCCATAATACCTAAGTAGATTGGCCTATTTCAATTTAGTAGTCGTCTGAAGAGAAACGCAGGAGCGTTCGAACTATTTGTTTAATAAAGGTTTATGTTTCAAGACTAACATCGATTTATTCTGTGTTGCAACCATTCCGATGATGTATTATAAATATATATTTGTGTGTGTATCTGTATGTGCAAGTGACTATAATTTTACTCGCGGTAATAGTTCGAGTAGCCTATTTCATGGATACAAATTTGTCATCTCTATTAGACGTCTACGTTTCTTGTTTATCAGTTGTTTCAAAGAATACGGCCTCATTTTGATTAGGCATGATATTCAGAGCCAAGCTATAGTAGAGTTACAAACTATATTTAGTAGATGGAAGGCATGTCATGTTGCGGAAGTGTTTTTTTTTTATATATATTACTGTGTACATACATAAGGTTGAAATTAATCTCAGCAGCAACACCGACGCCCTATTCAAAGTGGTAAACAGTCGACAAGTCCTGCAGTAGTAAGGACCTTCTCCTTCGTGAAATACGAATCGGATTTAGTGACTAAATAACCACTAAGCAAATACGTCAACAGGCCCGAGAGACTGACATTGACAATGGTCAGGATCATGGGTAAACTCGCAACCCACTTCAAGTTCTCCTCAAGGCGTGTTCTATCCAAACGAGTGTTGTTAGCGAGAAATTTCAACGTGAACTTTACAGATTTGGTGACCCCTTCAATACATAGGTCACGCGCTGATTGAAATGACATCGACAAGGGCAGGATTTCGTGACCCTTTCACTGCATAGGTCACGCGCTGACTAAATTAATGACATCGACAAGGGGAGGTTCACAGTATAATAGGGAACTTTCGATTGCACGATAATAGAACGTAGAAAGTAATGACGTCACTAAAAGTCATCTGCGCATGCGAGAACGTTACGGTCACCTCGTCGAGTAGATTCTGGAACGCAATTTAGCCAAATCTACGGATGCAGGGAACGTAGGACGCCAGGTAGTACGGTCACGCATGAGTAATTATGTTCTAGGGTCGCGTCGTCGCACAAATCGAAAGCTCCTTACTATCCGCGGTCAAAATTATTATTTTAATCATTCAATTCAATTCAAATATTTGATATTTTATTTACCTCCCTTAAGATGAAAACATTCATGAAATATATAATAAAAATTCAATAACTGATTCAATAAAATATAATATTATACAGTAAATACAAAAAATGTAAAAAATTATTTAAATACAATGTTAAAATGTTATTGATATTTGATATTTTACCATCATACTAATTGATTTGATTTTTTTTCCCCTTATTTGTGACTAATGTAATAGCGTGATGAATTCCTTTATTCAGGATCTGGTAAATAATGACCTAGTTAAGGTGAATCTTAGCTAACAATAGGGCCTATGCGTCTCAACTCCACAAACCACTTCAAATAAGATCGTATAAGGAAGTAGGCACCACGCACCAATCGGAGCTATATAAAAGGGACTCTCCGCAAATTAAAGCAAATGACACGGCGATTTATAATCTAAATATACTTTTAAAAATACATAATCGTGATTTCTATCATAAATTATAAATTATAAAATGCTAACCACCACAATAAAAATTATAGTAAGGCTGCTCTTTATTGGCTCGCGCAGGATAAAAATTAGAGCATTCTTCACTACCAGACCTTACATCGTATTACCTTCATATAAATATACGCACACACACACATATTGATTGTGAAGTGTGTAAACACGTCTTCATTTTATTAAGCGTCTGGTATAATAGCTGCATTGGAGCTATACAACTAAAGAGTATTACACGAAGATTTTTGTGTAATCATTAGTAAAATAAATCAAATAGAAAACCGTTTTGAGTATACCACACTTCGATGCGAGATTCGCTTCCTTACACTAAATGAAAGGGATGAATAGATGTCCACTCACAATAAACCACATTGATATTATTATTTCCTATCTTGAAGAGAGCAAAACCATCAAGTGGCTAGAATTAATCATTCTTTACTTTTGTCACGCTCCCACCATCGTTTGCCTCAAAACACCCTCTCAACCTTGAAACCAAAAAAATGTAATGCTGATAAAATGTTTTGTATCAACATTACTGTACACTAACCCGCTGTGAGTAAATAAGAAATAAGCAAGTGAACGAATGTTTTTATTAATACGAAAGCGCGTGAATGAGTGAGTGAGTGAATAAATATATAAATAAATGGACGAATAAATAAAACGATTGACCAGATGAAATTATTTGATCAAATGATGAAGTTATTGAATGAATTCATTTTGAGGGGTACGATCAGTGCATATGTATTCCCACCCTGTCTCTTATACACATCTAGATGTGTATAAGAGACAGGAGTACGTCCAACATACGAGCCACCAGCATCAACGTACCCACCGACTGAAGCATCCTAGAGATTAGATGCAAGCAAGGACAACTCTCAAGAGGTTTAAAATTTTAGATTTTTAAAATTTGCCAACATACACTCCCCGCACGCCCCATCCCTGCCCCTGACAATAAGCTGAACCTCGGACCCATGCAATACTGAATTGCTTATAGTAAAAAATCAAATAAATTATTAACTTTAACAGAACACAGTTCTCACTCACTCAGCAATATATTTTCCATAATGTCTTTTCTTAAATCATTGTAAGTTGGGGTTTTTGTGTGTAAACATTACCTGTATTGTGTGTGTACGTCCACCCACTCGGTCACGTGCCTCCAGTACAAGAACATCAATCCCATTGTCTACTAGTAGTTTAGCAGCACATAAACCTAAGTAAACATAACATAACTTTAAGTGCATTATGATATTGCACTTTAGATTAATTTCTTTTCCGCATTGTACTCGATGTCCTTTGTATTTTTATGAATACTGTTCTTGGTAAAACACGTTTCTATTAACAACCGAATGTAAAATGAAGTTCAAAAAATATTGAACACAGTGAACAGAACAAATCAGAGAGACAAAACTTGGCGGCACATAAGTCGGTGTATATTATATGCCTATAAACTACAGTATTGACCTTTTATGGCTTGCCTAGTTTCGAAATCCAGCTGTTTGTGCCCATAACCCAGAGGTTGAATTCTTGTCTTTACTTTATTGAATTATTATAAACTCGGATATATATATATATATATATATATATATGATTTGTTATATATTATTTGATGAACATCTCTGTTAGATTTCCTTAATTATTATGGAAGAATAATATCAAAATCAGGATAAACACAGAATAGAATTTAAGGAAGCTTACATCACAGTTCTACCAACTAAAACATGACAGTTTATTAAATCATTCGTAAATGTAATTGCATTAATAGCATGTTAGTTAATAGCATGTGAGGTACCACCAAAATTACCAGCACACTTTCCAGCACCGCTTTGAAAGGATTTCCTAGCTACTGCGTTATATGGTTCCAGCGTTAGATATAAAGTAGGACGATTTATATCATAATTCATAACTGGATTATAAGCATTCCTCATAAACGCCTATGCCCTTAAATTAACCCATTATACTACCTGAGTTGGCGATTCCTGGATTGATTGACATTCTTTGACTGTGTCGTATTAAGAGTTTTGATTAGAGGAGACTGAGAGGTGGGGGTGGGGTGGCAAGATGAAGTGATGCCTATTAATAAACGTGCGCATAGTTATTTACGTACAGAGAGAGCTGAGTGCGTGACTTAACCTTAAAAACACCGCACCTCAAAAAATATATTTATCAGCTTTTGTGAAAAACAATAAATGCTACACCTGACTTTGAATTACAGTATTCGGTGGCTTAACTCTGTAACACCTACAAAATTATCCAAAGTATAACTGAAACTGTTTAATAGGGAGAAATGCAGCCCTATAAGTAGGTTACTCCAAGAGAAGGGCAAACGCAGGCTCTGTGACCAAGGCCTAATATTATCGGAAGTTGTTAGTGGTGTGTACCGGTATTAAATATCTAGGTCAGCTATGCCATGCATTACAGATTTTCGAGAAATAAAATTACGCAACCGGATCCGACTATTCATATAACTGGTAATATTAACACTTCAATAAAATATCCCGTGAATTTAGCATATATTGGTTAATTATTAATGAGAAAGATTATGTCCTACACCTTGGTGCACACATTATCGGTGTCGTCAGTGGGTACATTTCACGCGACGACGACGACGAAGCATCGCGCGACGAATTACGCATTTCAACGACGGTCCTCTAGACTGTCACCGATATGGTTAGCAGATCGAACGTGCGTCGGGGAATCTCTCACACTGTCACAAAGCGGATGAATTCGTCGGTCAGTCTTAGAAGCGATAATTTATTGAATTGTTCAAACGGCGAATAGTTTTTTTTTTTAAATTAGCACGAAACAGCAGTTATTATTATTTTTTTTAATTAACACGAAACAGCAGTTATTAGTTGCTGTTCTAACGCGAATAAGCTGATAATGACACGAAGGTCCATACACAAAGTAAAACAACTGACAAGTAGTATAGTTTGCAGTTTGACATCGCAAAAAGCCTGGAAGTGTTAGAGCGAACAGTACGGTATAGAACCTATATAATGCAGACCCCAAGGGGCGGATCCAGCCCGGTAAGAAATAGGTGGGCGCGAATGTGGGAACTATTGAGGGAGATCCCCTGGCAGATGTGGTGCAAGGGGCGACAATTAAACTACTACAAGCCCCTTACCCTTACTCCCCCTCTAATTCCGCGGAATGGTCCGGTAGCAAGGGTACACGTACAGATTCCATGACAAATGTTGTACAGTATCTGCATTAAGTAGGTTACATCGCAGCAATTACGGACAGGATGACCAATGTCTGGACCGTGACCAATGTCCTGAAAAGTGATATATGTACGCTCACCGTGACGAAGGTCAAGCCACGAAGGTTAGTTAGTGGTTACAGTGTAATAAATAATAATAGGCCTAATATTAGGGATAAAAATATTTGAAAAAAAAATCGCCTGTATAACATCGGCACACGATCTCGCGGTTCCTTTCAAAAGTAACACACACAAATATAATTTATAACTAGATTAATACAATATAGGTCTACACAACGTATACTCACACCCGGACCCTGTCATACATTTGTATACATACGGTACCTACCATTTAAACACATGGTATACTGTATTGCATGCAAATTGCACGTAGGCCTAACATTAAGGTACATTTCACGCAACGCATGAAGCACCGAAATCGACACAGGATACATACTGCACGCACAACAAATTATGTACAGTACTGCACGGGTGCATGCGCGCAACACTATAGTATTGCACACAACACGCAAATTGCACACAACACCTGTGCATTGATTGCAACACCTGATACATCTTAAGCCAGGAAATCACTCCGCCCGACGGTCCTCGGCCAATGCGATTCTATGATGAACGACGCGCGAGCAACGGATCGTTGTTTATGACGATCAATTCAGCCTGCCACCGGCAGTCAGCAGATGGACCTTGCATCGTTTAGCGCTCATCACCACTGGGAGCGAAGTTGGATTCGTCGTAGGACGGTCGTACTTTTCGCAACACCACCAGATGCAATGCACGCAACACATGATATTGCACAATACATTGCATATGTAACAGCACTAATTGTACTCAACACAGGCCCTAATCGTTGCACGCAAGGGCGACTAAATATTGTACACAACAGTGACTTACTACACCCACATAGCCCACTACTCTAGGACCTATGCTGTTGCACGCAACACGAAAGTAGGATACGCTGTACGTACATAATGCCACTGTGAAATAATATCATATCATTACCACAATCCGGCCTATTGGTAGACTTCAGGGCGTTCTACTATTCCGTTTAACTGTCTTTGTGATATTTGTAATGTTCATCTTTTAAGTAATATTATATTTCATGCCTTTGCATGAATATTATATGGATATGACTATATATTGTCTTGCATCGTTTAGCGCTCACCACCACTGGGAGCGAAGTTGGATTCGTCGTACGACGGTCGTACTTTTCGCAACACCACCAGATGCAATGCACGCAACACATGATATTGCACAATACATTGCATATGTAATAGCACTAATTGTACTCAACACAGGCCCTAATCGTTGCACGCAAGGGCGACTAAATATTGTACACAACAGTGACTTACTACACCCACATAGCCCACTACTCTAGGACCTATGCTGTTGCACGCAACACGAAAGTAGGATACGCTGTACGTACATAATGCCACTGTGAAATAATATCATATCATTACCACACTCCGGCCTATTGGTAGACTTCAGGGCGTTCTACTATTCCGTTTACTGTCTTTGTGATATTTGTAATGTTCATCTTTTAAGTAATATTATATTTCATGCCTTTGCATGAATATTATATGCATTGCATGCACCATTGTTTTGGTTATTAACGGATGGCCTTGGAATCGATTTTATATATATACTGTATATATAAATATATATATATATTGTTGTTTTTTTGTTGTTTTTTTTTTTGTTTTTTTTTGACGAAAATGATAAATTTTAGAAATGAAGGACAGTGTCGGTGTGACATGCCCTACTTTTATTATGACATCATCCATAACAGCAGGTTACCACAACATGTAACGCTCTATTAAACCACCATTGCAGGATAGGACAGATTAAGTTGGGATGAGTTTTAACTCGGGCAAATACAATCGCAAAGCGTGTAGTAACTCAGAAATGTGGTGAAATAGCCTACTTACCTACTGCCACACTTGTTTAAAGCATGTTTTGCACATAAACGTACATTGTGAGTTACGTATTAACTTATCACTTCAAAAACCACAAACGAATTAAACGCGTGAATGTAAAGCCGACAATAAAAAAAAAAAAACCTGTGCATTTGTTTATTGTGAACATAGGTGTCCGTAATGTACATCAGTCTTCTCGCGTGTTGGCATCTCGCGTGGGTTATACACGCAGCCAATATACGGCGCGCGTGTGTATAATGTGAAACGGTGTCCCGCAATGAGTAACAGCCAACCAATGATGGTTAGCTCAGAATGTTTACATTTAAAAAAAATGAGTAAGAATAGAAACTCTTGAGAAAGCTACTTTCTAGAAGTCAAAGGATGTGATGTAAACATCCGGTAAACAATTATAAACCACCAACACGCAAGCTTATTGAATACTCTAAAGAAAAAAAAATCATATGGAATAGTTCGCGTATTGTAACATCAACATAAAACACGTGACTTCCCATGCAAGTAAACAACAGAGGCAACACAATTACTGTAGTTAAAATGAGCATTTTACTGCAATATATATTTTCAGATCACTTCATGACAGTTAAAAGCCAAAATATATACAAAGCATTTTCTCGGATAACCAGTCTTCTAAAAAACAAAGCAACACATTTGTTTTTATGATTCAATATTTACAATTCAAGAACGCACATGAGATATCTTGTAGTGTATGGAAGTATTACTGTTAATCAAAGAAATTACGCACAAGACATTTTCAATATAGCGACACATTTGGTAAATACAAATTTGCCTGTGAATTATAATTTACTATGTAAATGACCCCGTGCACATAAAACATAATCCCACCAATCAGATTACAGTGTGCGTATGATAAATCTCATCCTATCAAGAATGGCAAAATACAATACGCTGACATTATCCCTGTAGTCAACTTTTCAGAACGTGGACGGAAAAACCTAACCGTTAGGCCAAAAAAATTTGATAAGCATATTCAAAAATATAGAATGCTACGTTTATGTACTGACACAGCAATGGAATTAAAAAGTAACACTAACTGTAGGCCCTACGCACATTAGTTTAAAAATACAATCACATGAAAAATATTGCACACAGCTTGTTAAAACCTAAATCTCATTCCGTAGTTTTGATGAAACAATCCATGTACGTTTCGTTCGCAAAGCCGAGTTTCATAGTTGCGCTGTCTTGTTATAGTTACAACACAGACTATATTAAAAAAATGTGTTAAAACATACACAGCATTGTAATTCAATCTTATAAACACTATTATTACTTGACTCTACTTTAACACATAATTGCGTACTTTTATGGAATAAATTTAGATGCAATGTTTTAACATGTCAGCATAATTATCGTACAATATAATATCGGCCTACTTTTAAAAAAATGCTTATTATAGACATCTAATAGTAATCTGACCCAGTCTTTCAGAAATACCCAATCAGCGGTACATTAGCACCATACATACAATAACCAGTGCATTGGTTACAAAACCCGACACCGACAAGGGGGATTTTCGCTGACGGTGACAGGACGCAGCTACGGTTAAAAAGATAGAGCCATTCACACTGAAAGCATTCGCGATTGCGATCTTTTCTGCCGCGTGACGCGCTCCGACGAACGGTACTAGGGTGAAAAATTTACCATCACTTGGAAATGTCGCACGCATTGTTGAAGAAAACACCGGATCACAGTCAGCAGTTTATAAATCATTGTAATCTGTAACACAATAGAGTCGGAAATACCCGGACCATTCCCCAATGATTCAAAAGGCAGAGCGCCCGTCCGATGACGTAATTCCTTCAGCAGATTTTATAAGACAATGGCGGTGATATCAATAATCATGTTTATTGGCATAAAGTAGACCGACAAACGTTTAAATAGTTAAGAGATTGGTGAAATTCTTAGGTGTTTATTGGAGCAAGACCACACTGATTTGGGCCCAATCTCCATGCAATTGCTCCACTTTGCAAACAACTGATTAACGATTGTACTCTAGAGCCCAATGTAATGCCTGATATTCAACAATTATAATAAAGGTTGGCCCACGATTCACTAGAAAAACGCAAGCTTCTGTGTCGGCATTTTAATTATTCAGAAGTTAATTCTCTGCGATTAAGTTTGCCAACTAGTATCATAAAGTGTTTGTTGAATTACTCGGATAATTAATCTTGCTAAACGGATGCGTAACTTGAATGAATAGATTCGTGTTTTTCTTCCAACGTTTCAGATTAGACTCAATACACGCAAAGTGTAGGTTGATTCAAACCGCAACATTTCAGCTTTTTAGGTTCGAGTAAATAGATTCGTAAGTCAGCGACACGCCCTCAATTTTAGATCGAATTCTCACCTTCCTAAGCGAAAATTACACACAAACTAAACGGTATAATTAATATTATATATTAATAAATAAGCATACATATAATTTTAATGGAGATTTAAAGTCATGATTGTTTTTATCCTCTAACATTTGCGATATCGCAAAAGATTTCATTTGCAATTCGTTTGATAGTGTTTTCATACACATTCTTGCTAGCTATTTCATTTGCAATTCGTTTGATAGTGTTTTCATACATCTTCTTGCTAGCTATTTCATTTTCAATTCGTTTGATAGTGTTTTTATACACACCTTCTTGCTAGCTGTCTGTATTAAGCCCATTTACCACACAATCGCTACACTCTATAACCGACATGTTTCGGTGATGCTGATTGGTCAGACAAATCTAGGGGGCCTTCCCGACTCCGTCGGGGACTGGCTACGCAGTACAACGAGTGCACTGGAAACACTGCAGCGACAGTGTCGCGATTTTAAGGAAATGTAATGTACCTCAGTCATTATTGACCACACAAACGTTTACGTTTTCATGATTTTTCACATAATCCATTACAAAAACACCGAAATATTAAATCCAATTAGACGAAAATAGAGATTATTATAAAAAATGAAATGTGTAAAATAATAAACGTTAATAATGCATAAACTGTAAATTCCCTGCAAATTTTAAACACTAGAGTTACTTTTAAACCTTCTGTTGGAACCGTTTGTAATCACATATTATAAAAACACAAAAAATATAAAGTACCGTATGTGGCAAGGAAAATATTTTCTCATTCTAAATCTCTATCCACACAAAATCATGTAACATGCCTAAATATGGGCATGATGACATCACAGCTGACCATATATAGGCACATCATAACTATATATGGGCATACAACCGTTTTTCTTTAAATATTGTACTAAAATTATGGAATGCACCATATGGAATGAAGAGAAGTTAGTAAGTACTAACTATTTGCACAGTAAACACTCTAAAAATCATTTTTTTTAATGGTTTCCATACATTTTAAATTTGCCACTACTGTTCATTTTTCCTAGGCACTTGAGGTCCGTCAGTTTGACTCAATTATACTTGAGTCAGGCACTTCAAATTCTCTTTCTAACTCTGATACACTTCAGCCTCCCCTAGAACCTATCTCTTGACCTGGCACACATTTCCTATCATAACAACAATAAACTTGCCCAAATATCTTTTAATGCCCTCCCTCATCGGCTTACATGGCAGTACCCACAGTTAAAGCACATACTGTACTCAACAACTTACTTTGATGGAGCTTTCAGGACTGCCAATGACAGCGCCACGAATACGTGCATGTCCACAAATGCACGTGTGTTTTACATTGTTGTTTGTTGGACCTTTACTCTTAGCAACAATATCCAAGCAGTGGCGTATCTAGAGGTCTTGAAACGGGGGAGGGGGGCCTGTCTCTTATACACATCTTGCCTGATATTCAACAATTATAATAAAGGTTGGCCCACGATTCACTAGAAAAACGCAAGCTTCTGTGTCGGCATTTTAATTATTCAGAAGTTAATTCTCTGCGATTAAGTTTGCCAACTAGTATCATAAAGTGTTTGTTGAATTACTCGGATAATTAATCTTGCTAAACGGATGCGTAACTTGAATGAATAGATTCGTGTTTTTCTTCCAACTATTCTAATTCACTATTTAGAAAGCTAAAAAGTGATTCAAAATTTGAACTTTACTGTTCCAGTTTTTTTCAACTCAATTTGTACACCTGGATAAAAAAAAAACAACACAAACAAGCCATGCCATATTGTAAGAATAACATGGTACAGGAAGGATGGTAAAAGCGCTCTTGGTACCACTTGCTGGCTTTCAAAGGTACTTGAGGCGTGTTCTCACCGCGTCTTCTCACCTATGGGAAGGTGCCTCACGTTGTACGATCTCAAGGTTATCAACAACGCATTCATCAATTGCTCATAATGCTTAGTATAGATAAGTAGGCAATAACTTGAATAAATAGATACTTGATATAATTACTGGTTCAAAGGGTCTTCTTCCCTGAACCACTGAACTAATACTTAGGGAAATCTCCCACGTGTTTTGAATAAGACTCAGATATGAGCTCATGTGTATATGAAGAGAATATTGTTTGTAAAGAGGAAGGCTTGTCACAAGTTAAATCGTCTAAATGACAGTATAAAGTCTTGTCAGGTAGGCCTGTCACAGTTGTCTAATGATCTAAATGACAGTATAAAGACATGCCAGGTAGGCCTGTTATAAGGGTCTAAATGACAGTATAAGGGGCCTGTCACAAGGGTTTAATTGACAGTATAAGGACCTGTGAGGGAGGCCTGTCACAGGGGTCTAAATGATGGTATAAGGACCTATGTGGGAGGCCTGTCACATGGGTCTAAATGATGGTAAAAGGACCTATGTGGGAGGCCAATCACAGAGGTCTAAATGACGGGATAAGGACCTGTGAGGGAGGTCTGTCACACAGTTGTAAATGGCAGTGTTTGACATATTGGTGCATAATTAATAAATGTAAAATTTAAGAACTTTAGCATTTTTATGTTAATTTTTACTGTTTATTTATATTATATTTAATTTAATAATCTATCCTACTGTTCTTTTTTTTATTATCTAGTTGTTAATAACTTTTTGTAAATGGTCTTAATCCAACACAATTGCTTTTTTTTGTCTTTGTTATTTATTTTCAAGTTTTTGCTTTTTTTGTCTTTGTCATTTATTTTCAAGTTTACCTTCATTACATTGTTACTTAGAAAATCTAATTATGGTTTTACCAATCAACACTGAGTTAGAGTTTACATGAGACAAACAACAATAAAGTGGTAATAATACAGTAGTACAGATTTAATGAATTTAATAATAATATAATAAATATTTTATTTCAACATGGAAAACTTGATTCATCCAAGGGTATTTTTTTTGTAGTTCTCAGTTTTTTTTCATAGAATTGCTTCACTGGCTGATAGGTCGTATAAATAAAAGTAATGCACAGTAGTATAAAATGTAGAAAAATTAATACAAAAACAATTACATTGTTACTTAGCACAGTAATGTAGTAATTAGAAATACAAAAACAGAAGGTTAAGAAAAACATTATATAAAAACTAAAAAAATCATCATACAGTATACAAGGTGAGTAAACTGTTAAAATTTTACAATCAAGATAAAATAAACTGTTTGAGTTTGTGGGAGATCAGTTATTTTCTGGGATAGTGTGGGAGTGGAGGGCGTCCCTATTTCCGGGCTACTCCCACAACTTAGGGGAGACGCGAGATACATCTGTGCTGAGTAGAATCTCCTTTCCTCAACAAAAGCATAAATCAGGAAAAGATGATGAATTCGTGTGTTGGAAAACTAATGTGGGAAGAAAAGATTCCCCAATAAGTATTTTTTTGAGTAATAAACAGCACCCATGTATAAGGTCTGACAAAACCAATGTTACAGTGGATTATCCAGCTGTATGTTAAATCACAGAGTGTTACCAGCGGCCACCACAACTAATTGATGTGTGTCTGATCATAAAACAATGCAAATCTAGGGGTGCTAACAGGTGACAACAACACCATTACATTGTAAATCTAATGTTGTTGATTTTAGGTTTTCATCTAGCTTTGGATAACAAGATGATCTGTTGTGACCTTCAGAGCTGTAAGTAAGGACATGATTGGTCCATTGTCTACTGCACACCTGAGGTGCTAATTATCCCCCACAAAACAAAAGCTGGGATATGAAAGGGTGAGAGAATACACCTACTGAGCAAGGTAAATAAGGTGCGAAGGCTGGAACTCCAAAGCCAACTGGAGCTTCAAGTGCTGGTAAATGGAGCACAAATGCTGGTTTTTCTTCATCAGCTTAGTTTACAGGATATTTACTGGCTTTGTTATCCAAAATCTTGTTTTCTGCTCTTTACCTTCTCAAGCACCTTGAGCATTTCTTCAAAAGAGTGCTATACAAATCTTATTTATTATATTATTTAATATTATCTAATACTTAATATTGGTACCTGTCTTGGATCACACACCTTGTTCATATGCAACACAAATTAAAAGTTTATTAAATAGTTTCATCTCTATCACTTTTCACCAAGGAGGAAAAAATATGCTCAATGTTATAAGCATTGAGGATTCCTCCTCTACTGGAAATACAGTATCTACTGTATGGATCATAGTGTCTAGTACTGTATTATTGCAAGCTTCATATATGTGAGGTTATACTGAATCACAGCCAATTAGAAAGCAATAACTTTCAGGATGTTGATATTTACAAGATTCAAATTATGCTTTAATTTTACAAAGGAAAATAACTTGTCGGTAAAATTAAATGAATTGTTATCCAACATTATATCATCCACCTACTGTAAGTGTCTAAACATTCCTTACTGGGGGTTGAATTTATAAAGCTGCTTTTTTGAAACAGGAAATTTCATATTTTCTCATTAAAAATATAAAAATACTACTACTACTACTACTACTAATAATAATAATAATAATAATAATAATAATAATAATAATAATAATCCTAATAATAATAATAATAATAATAATATTATTAATAATTATTATTATTATTTTTGTAAAGAACAATAATAATATTAATATTAATGATAATAATAAAAATAATAACAATAACAATATTAATAATAATAATAATAATAATAATAATATGTTGTGTAACATATAGTGTCACATCAGGGAGATGTAAAAAATTATTTTTTACATCTCCCTGGTCACATACTTTATTCACAGATTCACACAGGCCTAGTTCAGGGGTGGGCATAAAAATCGGTTGGAGGGCCAAAGTGAATTTTTGATTTAACACTGTGTGCTGCACCCAAATTTTGATGTTTACAGTGTGTATCTAGCCTACACAACAGATTTCTTGTCTGCAAAATAGCATCAATTACAAGATGGGAAAACTAAACTATAGTTTTCCAAAATCATTAACTAATTCCAAGGTTAAAGAGAACTGCATGACAATACCAAAGAGTAGAGCCTATCACAGACAACAATGGGGCATTATTGTCCTGGTTCATGGCGATGAATACAACTTCAGCAGACTACAGAACATCTATGCTTCATGGAATAAGGTCTGTCAACACTAGAAAGACTTATGAGGCCAATTTATATGATTTGCCCATATTTGGGCATGATTATGTCATATCACATCCAAATATAGACAAATAAAACTTAATAGTGTGGGGAAATATTCTGACACATGACAGTACTTCAACTGCATGTTTCAGTCCTAGATGCAAGCAGTTCATGGCATATAAATAAATAACAATTATTAATAATTACAGTTAGGTAACCCTATATCTAGAAGTGGTTCAGGCCTTCAAGAACGCCAATAAAAAAAAAATACTGTGATCTTTTCATAGGCTTGCTACAGCAAATTGTTTTTATAGGTCTAACAGTATGTGTAAGGCGAGACTTATTTTCATACCTATTTAGTGAACCTGCCACCCGCCAAGTGATTTTTTGAATAAAAATAAAATTTTACTTTGGGCCAAAGAGTGCACTCGCCACCAAGGAAATGTGGAAATTTCCAAAAAATAAAGTATTTATATTTCTTCTTGATTATATAAATTTAAAGCATAACCATCCCATTAATACTGTACATTGTTTAAATTCCTTCCTTCCTTGCCTTACTCACTTTAATCTCTTACAGACAGAAGAAATTTCCTTTGCCTTATGTTCATTTACAAAATGATGCATGGCTATATAGTATGTTAACATTTCAGTTACCTCCTTATTATCTTTTAATACACGTACACCACATCCCCCACTCCACTTATCTCCTGCACGCACTATCGCACACATTTTTCATTTTTTCACAATATCCCCTTGCTATGGAACAACCTCATTTTAGCCTGCAGACAATTGCCAACTATCTCCATATTCCAAAAAAATCACTGGATGACATTTATAGAAATCAATAATTTTTGCTTTCACCATTATTACTATTGTTATTGTTATTTTTATTATGATCACTTTATTGTGATTATTATTATTATTATTGTGATTATTATTATTATTATTACTATTATTATTATTATTATTATTATTATTATTATTATTAGTGGATTACTACTATTTATATACTACTTATATTATGATGTTATTGTTGTTTTTATTGTTATTAGGGTTTTCTACAATGTTTTTGCATCATGTTATACAGTGAATGCTATGGTATAAACTATAAATTATAAATTACATTCATGTTTGAGGCCCAGATAGACAATTTATTGGAAATCTATTTT
The DNA here is from genome assembly GCF_011630105.1 of Anneissia japonica. Classification (NCBI taxonomy): domain Eukaryota; kingdom Metazoa; phylum Echinodermata; class Crinoidea; order Comatulida; family Comatulidae; genus Anneissia; species Anneissia japonica. The sequence continues at coordinate 276,171 of NW_022708279.1, read as the reverse complement.
ACATAATCTGTCTTGAGGGAAGTACTGATGTTCATGCTCAATTTACTGTTCAAATAATTCTTCTAGAAGACTTGAGGTCATGCGATTACCTGGTTGTAGACACATAAGATCTGATTGGATAACTAAGCTTGGCAAAGATTCAAGACAAAAACAAACATCGGCTTTGTGGTAACCATTGTAGTGAAACTGTCAACAGCCTCAGGCCTTAACTATGATGATGCACCTTAGCAGAATTTACCATCCATCAAATTTCAAATGTCTTAACAAACAAGACTACTCATTCTAAATTCACAAATTCTATCTAAATCCTGTATTTTTTCTTAAAGATTAACATTTTTAAAAATGCTATACAGAAGATAATAACTTTTTTTTTTAAATAGAACAAAAAAAAAAACTTTGGTCCCTGTCTCTTATACAAAAAAAAAAATCTTTTTATGCTAAATACAACACTTGAAAGGAATTATAACAATTGTATAAGGAATATTAATAATAACAATCTTTATAAGTAGCAATTCTTGTAGATAATATCAGGCCTCAAAGAAGTATGCAAACATGGGACAAGCAGTTGGAGGCACCATGCATTTCCACAAAGGCATTTTCAGAAAAAACATATTAAAATTCAAGATTATTTTTGTGGCAACCACTGATGGGCTATATAGAGTGTACAGATAATAATTAGTTATAGGGGTAATTTAATAATAAGAATAATAATAATATGCAGATTTTTTTTTTCTTTTCTTTGAGAAAAAAACTGTTGTATGCCCATATTTTAAGAGATCCCAACTGGCGGCCTGTGGGTGTGTGTCATGAGGCCCCCCTGAAAACAAGCCGAAAATAACATTTTCCGTTAGGCTTGGGCCTAGATTTCCAACATTACTAATTTTGCATTTTATTTTGCCAACTAGGCCTATATATTGACACACCAACTGTAGCGAATTAATCAATCAAATTGGAAGAAACTATCACAGCAAACTGCAAAGAAATACTGTATTACCGATGACCCATTGTGTGATATATAACATTTTGATTTTGCATTACCAAACACAAGGGTATTACTTTCTTAGGTCAAGATTCCCTGTATGAGCGTCTAGCGGCTTATTATTTTCAAAAAATTCTAATTCGGGAAGGGGGCCTCCCACGGCTCACATATGCCATAGTACACCTCTTGCCATGCCCCTTTATATTTATTCATGGACAATTTTTGCCCCTATTGCAATATAGCTGCCATATATAGTCATGATGTGCCTATGTATGGTCATAAGGTGATATCATCATGACCATATTTAGGCATGTGACTCATTTCTGATAGTCTTGAAAGGGCTTAAATCATCATCAAACATACCTTTGTTCCCAGGTTATGTGCCTGCATCACTGAAGACATTGAAGCAATGGCAGCTCTGCTATCATCGTATAGTCTGGCCAATGTATGAACACTGTCTTCAACTCGACTGGTAAGTTTCTCAAAGCTTAAGGCAGCACTGCTTACAAGTAACTTAACATTCCCTGTAAATTCCTTTGTATTTGCAACCAAACTTTGCTTGTGATCTTGGAATTGTGTCGCATTTGGAATTGGTGTGACAGTTTCTGAGTACTTTTCGATAAATGAGACTAATTTCTTAACATCTTGTATTGCATCATTCAAGGCATTTTCACCCGAGTATTCTGTCTCCATCACCATGGCAATGACATCATCCTGAGTATTATCTTCAAATCCATATGTATTATCTGGTAGGACAGGTGAATCTGGCGAGATATCAAAGGGATCTTCAATTCCGGGCGGGAGAGATGCTGGTAGTGCTGGTGGAGGTGAGGGAGAAGGTGAAGTGCTTCCTTGCGGTGGGGAATAGCTTGGTATTGGTGGGGTTGTAGAAGGAAGAGGTGGAGGTGAATCAGAAACAGAATCTTGTCTTTTAAGAGATGCTGCACTAGGTGATGGACTTGAAGCACCTCTTTGTGGTTTTGGTTGGACTGGTGGTCCGGGCTTTGATATGTGCATCGGTGACACACACCTAGAGTTCACAGGACTTAGTACAGGCGACTGGTACTTCTTTGGAAGTGGACTAGGACTAGTTACTGGCGATGGAGTTCTGGTAGGATAAGCAAGACCTGATTCAAGGTTGTCGATATAAAACTGTAAACTGGGTGATGAAGCTGACGTTCTGAGACTGGATGATGGCGATTGGCTTCTGGAGGAAACAGCAGGTGGTGTTGCTGGTTTTGGTGGAGGAGGGATCCTAGGTGAGTGTGGTCGGTAGCAAGGTATAGGAGGAGGTGACTGTAATGTTGACATATCACCTGGTACACTGAATGATGAGCTATGTTTTAAGGGACTCACAGCTGGTGACTGACTTGGATTACAAATCTCCTTTTGGCTTCGCATCGACACAGAGCGAGTGACAATGTTAGAGTCTCTCTGAATTGATTCAACATGATTAACTGTTGATAGGTTTAAGGAATGAGGCCTAACAGCTTTACTATGTGAAGATGTAGACTGGCTTGCTGCATCTGGTGATCCTAATGACTTTAAGGCCTTAAGTGGCTTTGGTCCTGGCTTTGGCTTATTAGTTGTTAAGTCTGTAGAATCTTCTGACTTCTTCCCTTTAAGTGCATTTTTTGCTCTTGTGAAAGGGTTTGAAAAGGACAATGGTCTCTTAAGAAGAGCCTCTTTTTTTGATGGTGTTTTTGGACTGGTGATATTAGAGTCTGCATCATCATTTATTTTTGATTTGCGAAACATTGGAGAAGGGCTTCGCTTAGGTTTGATAGGCTTTGGAGGTGGGGGTGCTTTACGGTGAGGAACTACTTTTTCACTCTGTCTGCTTGAGAATGTTTGACTTCGATGAATCTCTTTACTTCCAGTGGGGGAACACAAACCACGGTTGAGTTCTTCTGCAGTAGGAGTATCGAGGCTAGAGTGCTGAAAGAGTACATCTGCACGTACAGGTGACTTACTGTGAATAGCTGTCGATGATCTTTTAATTGTTGCATAAATTGCAACACTATTCCTATTGTCAAGATATTCCATCGATCCAGTACGTACTTTCATAGATGAAGATCTTTTGATATCAAGACAATCAAGAGATTTTGGACGGGAGATTGATGATTGTTTATCCTTCATCATTGCCATTTTCTTTTTGAAAGTCTCAGTGTTGTATTTCTTCCTTGGTGGGGGAATTGGTGTTGGAGGGGTGTCCTGTTTTGTCTCTTCTGCTTCATTGCATTTTCTTTCTTCTGAAGGACTTCTAGATTTATCTGATGACTTACTAACAACAAGAGTTTCCAAAAAGAAATCTGTGCCATCTGTGGTAAAGACTGTAGTTTCATGAGTACTTTCCTCATTATCAGATGCAACATCAGTAACAGTTCTGTTGCCATTATCGGATGCCGACTGTAGAGAAAATATGGAATCATTATCCACACTCTCTGCCACAAAACCACTATCAATACTATTCTGTGTTGGTTCCACAGCAAGAAGACCTTGACGTCTAATTACCACAGGACTATGTACTGGAGTACTCTGCAGATCTTCTTTTTTATTAACTGTTTTATTTATCTCTTGCAAGATATTTGGGATATACTCATCCTCACTTTCATCCTCATCACCACTATCCTCATATGATTGTTGAGAAATGCCACTTAAGTCCAATGCTGGTACAACCCCAGAAGAATCATCTTTGATTTCTTCTCCAAAACAATGTGGAGGTGGAACAATTAAATTGTTCTCTTCTGAATCATCATCACCAAAGTTTGGTGGTGGCATCAATGTGTTCATAAAATCATCACTGCTGGGGCTTCCAGATGGAGGAGGTGGAACCATCATGGATGCAATCAGTGTGTCAATACTGTTAAAATCTTCTGGCACAGTTTTCATTTCTTCACTTCCAATTAAACTTTCCTCATTCACCTCAATATTGCTAAGATTTGGAGTACTTCCTCGAAAAGTCGAACTACTGTCAGTGTCAGAATTTTGTAAGGTTACGTTTACTGTTGCTCCTAATTGTGACTGACTTCCAGTGGACTGTGTTACTTTTTGATTTTCATCATCTAAATCACTTTGTATATTTAAATAATCACTTGGTGAATTGCTGAATCCAACGACATCTCCATTGTCTATTATCTCAGAGGAAATCGTTTCGTTGCCTGAGTCAGATTCATAGCCAATATCTTTTCGTTTTGCTTCTCTAGGTGCGTATGCTGGAGCGTCTAGTGTGGCAAAAGCATCAATTGCTGCCAACTGAATACCATGTGCTTCATCAGATGGTTTTGTAACTCCACAACATTCATTCTCTTCAACATTTGAAGGCAAATCTATCACAGATACTGGGATATCTGAGTCATTACTTTCAGAATCTGCTTCATTTTCCATCAGTTTATCACCACCTTTAGTTTCTCCATTTACAGACTGATGGTTTTCTACTGTAAGGTTATGTGACCCATTGAGCGTAAGATCAATTGTATTGCTTTCATTTATTGTACCTCCATCAGGCTCTTCTTTGAATGAGCCACTGATGCTGTCCTGTTTTCCAAAACCCCACAGACTAAAATGATGTTTTGCTTTTGGCAGCAACATGGAGTCTCTAGGTGTCACTCTTTGATGACCAGAAGGCACTGAAGATTTATTTTCCTCTAGTTCAGAATCTGATTCATCTGAACTACTATGAACATTTCGAAATTTCAACAACTGCACATGACTGTCTTTAGATTTTTTATAATCTCCTTTAATATCATTTGTAGCAACAGTATCTGTGATATCAAAATGCATGTCAGATAAACTTGTCCGTCGCTTTGGAGACAAGATGTCAGAAAATCTCCTTCGTTTTTCCTTGACTGGCACAGAGTCAAGATTTTTAGTTGTAGCACCCGCTTGATCTTGGGATCGATCAAAATGTGCATTGTTTTTGGAGTTATACATACTCTCCAGTAATCCTTCCAGGCTTGAATCATCCGAAGAATGTTCTGAAGGACTCTGAGGGCTGCCATAAACAGGTGAGTTCAGAATGGTAGACACTGGTAGAGGATCATAAAGAGCATTGTTTCCATTATGATTTTGATAATCTTGTGACGATCTCAAGTTTGGAAGTGTTGGACTATGGAAAAATCAAGAAAAAAACAATTAATGTTTGTCATTTTACAGGATATAACTCAAGGACCATGGTATGGAAGGGCAGACTTTTTCAACCATCAATATTATATTGCATGAGATTTTAGCCATTATTGTGTTTAGTGCCTAACAATAAATACAGTCTTATTTTAACATTATTTTTGTTTTTTGGTCTTTATTGAACTAACACAATTTACTTTGATTATGTTAGTTTGTAGTGTGAGGTGAGCAACATCATTGTTATTGCTTCTACAAGTATTTAAATTTCATACCTGATTTTATAATTAGGATCTTCTTGGAATGGTGGTGGTCCTTGAGAAAAGTCTGCCAGTCTATAGCCATCCTCCTTCAAGTTGGTTAAATTCTCTGACGCCATGTCCGATGGGTAGTTCCAGTCAGATACTGCCACTGTATGTCGCCCTCTATATGCAGGAGCTTGGAATTTAGAGGCAATAAAATTTTTAATCAGATGAGAGAAAATATTAAAGATATAATATTCTCTGGTCAAATCTGGAACACTTAATTATAAAACCTGTCCAGGCTATCAAATTTCATTTGATAAGATCATGTGACATGCCTAAATATGGTCACGATGACATCACATGACCATATATAGGCGTATGATGACTATATATGGGCATACAAAAGAGAGCAGCACAGTATAGACTGGTTGAAACAACATGGCAGCCAAGAATATGTTAATGGCATAACCAGTTGGACCAATGTGGAACAGTAAGTCCTCGGTGAAGCCAGCACAGCACGGTGGACTAAACAAAGAATCTAGAAACACAAGATAGACCTCTCCACACATAAAAATTGTATCATTGAATTGCACAGTGGGTATGCTGTACAAAGTTTGTTTATATTCCATGTGGCACCTACTGAAAATGAGTGCAAGGTAAATTTAAGTTAATTGTCATTATTGGACTAGGTATGTAGCGTATGGCTGGACATGCATAAATTTTCTTCACTTTTGCTACGCCAGAGTTCTATCTTGTGTTTCAAATATCTATGGCTAAGATTGGAGTAGCCACTGTGTATACTACATCATTATTCTGACCAGATGTTTAAACTGTTCCACTTCTTTGAAACATGCTAACATTAGGAACGTAAATAAAATATTGTTCTAATACTTACTTTCTCCACAAACCAGGAATGAATGTGAATCGGTTGTTGCTACAAGTGGTTGTTCATCATCGTTATTTAACCGATGATAACCATTAATTAGGTTAATCAAATCCTGTGCTTCATCTGCATGTAGCATTAGA
>NW_022708279.1:249802-264802 GCF_011630105.1 Anneissia japonica | reverse complement strand
AATTTTAAAGGCTAATTTCTCATATATTGTTCTTCAAATAGCTGTACGCTTAAATGCTTGTAACTTCAGAAGGAAATGTCGGATTTAAACGATTTTTTTACCATTTTATAGCTCTTATTTTACTCTTTAAACCTGTAATAATAACTCAAAATTGATTTTTGCAACGAGTGACTGGTTTGGCTTGTCTTTGCCACAAATATAAGATGTTCTTACTCAATGAGTTTCTGAGAAACCTTGCTTGTCTGATGGTTACTAAGCACATGCTCATGAATATGCAACGATGCTAACCGAACTGCGACATCAAACTTGAGTTCAGAAGCAAACCGTTCATTTATTACGTCATTGCAGCACTTAAATAAAATGACAAAAGTGGCATAATGTATAACAATGATACGTACGTTAGTTATGTTATATAAAAACTTAGACCAGCTAAATTTATTCAAACAATAATTATATTAAATAATATAAAATTAACAATAAAATCAAACTAGTGAAAGTAAATGATTTAATAGGTAATAATAGGATCACTCAATTTTCATACATTTTTATTTTCATGTTAATAAGAAAATAAAATACAGTAAAATTAATATATAAAATATGTAATATATAAAAGATATTATGTATCCTAAACCTGCAAGCAGAAATATTGGAAATTATTTTTATTTTTATGTTAAATTAAAAAGATAATTAAATATAGTACAATTAATACATAAAATATATAAAGGATATAATTGTATAGAATATATAAATGATATCAATGTATCCCCTAACATGCAAGTAGATATTCGAAAACATTTATATTTTTATGTTAATATATTAGGATAATAAAGTACAGTATTACTATATGAAGAATATAAATGTATCACTAACCTGCAAGTAGAAGTATTCAAAAGCATTTTCATCGATAGTGAGTAAATCGTAAGCATCCTTGGGCACAAAGGCAATACGGAACAAGCACTTCCAATGCTGAGCACCAGGTCTGGAGGCAATCTAGTCAACGGATACAAAAATAAAATCATTTGCAACTCATCGGGATAAATTATCATGTCATAATTCATCATATTTGTATAAAAATGTTATCTTGATAGCATTGTGAAATTTCAAGTTGGAATAATAATAATAATAAATAATAAGTTAAAAATTAACGTCTCTAGTTAAAAACATATACCAGTATATTTAAACTATTGTAGTCACATAGTGTACCATGGCAGTGATCAACCTGTAGTTCTAATATCTATGTATTCTCAATGAACAGAATATAGATTATGGATTGGATTGGATTTATTCTGTGTAAACACCAAGGAAAAGCAAAGAAAGTCTAGAAGAAGACCTATTTTCAGTAGGATCCTTCTGGTGGTGATTAGGCAGTACACCAGGAGACAATCCCCTACTCTCTTCCGGAGAGTGTACTGCGTTCTTTAATGTGCACATAGGCCATAAATTCACAAGGGACAAACGGTTTATACGCCTTATCCGAACGACAGAAGAGGCAGCGATGAGAATTGAACCAGTACCTAAATATCTCCACGGTTCAGCACACCACAAGATTAGCCAACTGAGCTAAGCTGCTCTCGGTAAAGGAATATGTATGAGATACAGAGTTTAACTGTAATTAAAACTAAAAAATCTGGACAGTTGATATACTTTGAATAGACTTTGATGCAATAGTTACTTTTTATAGGATATGTTAAGCCCTTTAATCGCTGGAGCTTCGCACCTAGGCTGACTGCTACTGTACATTTTTTGTTACGAGGGGTCTTTTGGTATAGAATAGGGCAATTTCAGTAGTTCGTTTATCCAGGTATACATTCATGAAGTAGAAATTAGTAATAAATGTCATACTGCCCTCATATTCTAACATAAAGATATAAATGATCATTCATGAGTGAAATATGACCTCAGAAGCATTCATGCATAAAATATGACCTCAGAAAGGAAAATAAATGAGTTCTTCCAGACCAATGTAATCTCCATTTAACTCATTTGAAATCAAGATTAACTTTTGAAAATAAAACACTAAAGCTGAAGAGTATTAAGAAAGTATACTATATGGTAACATAATTCATCACCAGCTAATATATTCAAATATATGTATAATATTTTATATTATTCATTATCTTGGAAAAATGAAAAGCATTTTCCTAGTGTAATTCAAAAACACCAGAGGGCATCTATGACTCAACAATAACTAATCTTTATACTGTATATTAATCATTATCTTATTTTTTTTATATAAAATTAAATAAAATATTAATAAATACTTATCTACTGACATTTTGAAGAGTTTCAGCTTCATGGAGTAAAATAAATTTTTGGTGGGAGGTGCTTCGCATGTCTTGCATCACAAGAGCAAAATACTGCATACAAGTTATTCCCAACTTTTCTTGAAGTGTGTTTAACACATCCTAGGGGAGAAAAACATCACAAGATTTGAACCCAGAATGCATGTAACTTAAGGTAGGCACTAACCACCATGCCACAGCTATATAAATTCATCAATCAATAATCTTGCATTATCCTTTTGTCAATTAGTGTAGGGCAACCACTTGCAATTACAATTACTTTTATACTTTGACATCAACAATGATCTATTATGATTTTGAGGTGTGAAGACATTAATACTTTAATATATGAATGGACTTAAACACTTGATGTATTCTTAACCACTCCAAAATTAGTGGTGCAACCAGTTAAAAATGCATGAGAGATGGAGAACATGTCTACACTTAAATATACACATTAATTGATTTAATGTGAAGGGTCACGCTTGGTTCGGTGACAGTCACCAAGCGGGATGAACCTGGTTCAACTTTGCCAACTGCATTGCTAGCTGCCCTGACCGGGGAGTCACCCAGATTTATCTGCAATGCAATCAGCAAAGCTGAACCAGGTTCCCGGCGACTGTCACCAATAGGGTGAGCGATTCTACGGAAACAAAGCTTGAAGTTATATATTATTGTGTAGAGAAGCTGTTGCTGCATTATATAAGATAAATGAAAGGGTTTGCACATGTCTTACCTTGACATTGGTTTTACTATCATATTTAAAAGACTTTGTCTGGTTATTTTCCAGATAAACCTTCAAAACGCTTGGTAGATACACCAGGCTTGCAGGAACTTTACCCTAAAAGGTTGAAAGAATACTTCAAACTTAAGTATGCCCATATATAATCATGATGTGCCTATATGATCATGATATGTCATCATGACCATATATAGTCATGATGTGCCTATATATGGTTATGTAGTTACAGTATCATCATGACCATATTTAGGCATGGCACATGTTTTTGTAAAATAAAATTTGAGAGTCTAGACAGGGCTTTACACATGTGTTTATCTTTGACAATTGTTTGGAAATAACATTTAAAAAATAAAATACATTGAATGAATTTCCCATCAAATATGAAATTTTGATTGCTATATGATTAATGCTATATAGTTATAACTGTACATGCTCGTATCCAAACTGCACATGGTCATTTTCAAACTGTGCATGCTAGAATCCAAGGTCAACTGAGGTCAATCAACATAAGTCTACGTTGTGTGTATGGTATTTATATCAATTGACCTCTATACGGGCATGTGCAGTTTAAACTATGAATTAGCTTGTTACTATCAACTTTATTTCACATAATATCTGAAGGTGAAAATTAATTGATTTTATTTAGTGGATTTAATAGACAGAAGTTAGTGGAATTTAATTGGGATGTGTCTCAATTTGCTGCGGTTTGTTCAAGCTCATTAACCTTGTGAAATCACCTCTTAAATACTGTTCATTTGTCAAAAACCACTTCCAATACACCTATGAATAGAAACAGCCTGTGAAATGTGAAAGGCATCCAGCTGGTAGCATTGAGTAGGATTTTCAGAAAAAGCGTTTAATAACATCGACGGATGTCTCATTTGATCAATGAGTTAGACATTCTCTACAAAACACAGCAGTTCTTTTTAAAACTATCTATCATGTGTGTACCACAAGTATTATTGTTATTACTTCACCAGGCAATATTTCGCCAATGTGCACATGGAATAAACATGCTAATGTCTGTTTAAAGTTATGCCCACTGTTATGTGCCCATATATAGTAATATTATGGCTATATATGGTAATGATGTGATGTCATGACCATATTTAGACATAATAGTCTGGACAGGGCTTTACAGAAAGATTTTTATTTATAATCATTTAATTTAATTTAATTTAAAACTAATATTAATTTCTTATCATTTATGTTTACAGTAAGGTGTATAAGTCAAAATGTTGAGAATATATACTTATTCTTGTTTCTACTGTATATCATTTTAAATACTTGCTCTAAAGCTTGTGTTTTAATTAATTATACCCTGACTAGCTCAATCTCTCTAATGTCCACTAGCTATTCCAATCATTTCCACATCTTTTTAGCGCTTTGAACATCCTATTTAAAGGATACTGGCACTATCCAAATCTACGCTATTAAGATGATCAAAATACTAATATTATCATCATCATTATTATTATCATTATTAATCCTAAAATTACTGCTGTATTTTCAGATTTAATACAGACAGTTTATGTGTTGATTTTTGACGTATATGTTATTCTGCTTCTACATGCCAGGCTGCATCAAACTTAAAATAATAATAATAATAATAATAATAGTTTTTTTTTTACTTATTTATTTACTTTTTTTAAATTTATTTACCTGTATAGCTGTCAATGCCATTCCTTCTGGTGATTCTGCGAAACGTACCCTTGTTGGTTTGTTTTTTAATTTGTGTTTTTTGGTAGCACTCAGGAAAGAAGATTTCAGGCCTGTCTTATCAATGTACGGTTGAATAACAGTCAGTCGTATAGATTCAGTAGAATTTCTAAATGAAATAATAATAAAATAAATAATCCCTAAATAAAACACAATCGTTAAGGCCAACTCAAGACAGCTGCATACGCCACAGCCCAATGCATTCAACAGTATCATCGCACCAGGTCTGTGTGCATTAAACACATCACATCATCATGTCCCAGAATTATAATAATGTTTAATATACAGTTCACCCTCTGATTCCAGACCACCATTGGGACCTGAAGATTTGGGGTTTTCTTGAGGTTGGTCTCCAATTAGACGGCTAGCTTTGTGTTAAAAGGTTGAAGATTGTGATTTGGGTTTTTGGAAAAGTGGTCTCAGAATCAGAGGGGTCTCGAATTGGAGGGTGCACTCTACTCACAAGGACCCAAGATGGTTGGGGCTGCGTATATGATGCTGAGTTATGTAAAATATAAGTGGCATTTCCAATTCATGTGTGATTTATATATTCATAATACAAATAATATAAATAATTACAATCTGCCCTTAATTTTCACTATTGCATGAACAAAATAAATTTTAGTATATTTCCAATATTTCTTTTTTATTTCACAAAAATCCAATGGCAACATACATTGGCCATAACTTTTGATATAAAATGTTACATGTACATCAAAATCTCAAAAATAAGAGGAAAAACGATACAATAACAATACAAAATAAATACTGAATAGTGAATATTTTTATGGGAGCAGTCGATGTAGAGGTTAATGATTCATGTTATGTTGATCAATTTTAAAGTGCTTTGTGTTTCTCTTGCATCCTTCTGCAAGCCACATATATCAGGGATGTAGTTATTAGGTGGCTGAGGTGGGCGGGGCCACTCAGCCTTGAAGTTTCCCACCCAGTCTAAAGCAAATTTCATGGCCTTCACTCACCTTATTAACCCACTTTTCCATCCTTAAAATCCATGCTTATTATTTTGAGTTTACCNNNNCCCACCCACCCTTAAAATATTTAACCCTTAGTTTACAATAGCTACAACCCTGATATATCTATGTTTGTCTTTCCAACAGAGGACTGTATGTAGGTATCTGATACGATACTTTTATACATATTACTGTTAAGTATTTCAATACAAAATTTCTGATTGTTTTTTGTACTACTGTATTTCTTTATGAAGAATAAGGAGCAAATCTTATTTGGGCTTCATTTTTGTATTAGCCAAATAAATATTATTTATTATTATTATTATACTGAATATCATATTTATTACCATCACAAGAGGCAATGGTATAAAAAAAAAACAATGGGGTTTATAACTTCATTATCATATCCATAAAAATATAAACTCACCTAATTTTATTAATAATGTACTCTCGATCGCACATCCTAACGTTCTCATCATCAATCCTGCAAATCTCATCGCCAGGAAGTAATTTATCCACAGATGGACCTCCTGTCAATAAAAAAAAAACAAGGCTCTACTTTTAATATCATCCTTCATTCTTAGCATACATAACCAGTAAAACCAGTGTATAACCAGTAAAAATGTTGAATTGCACGTACCCGGTAGTACTGGGTATATGAAAATAATTCTTTTTGAAATTGTTCCTGTACTGCAGGCAGCCTGTCTAGTTCTTTCTATGAACTAAAGGTGATTTCTACTGAATTATATGGAGTAATGACTAATTGTTGCGAAAAACTCATCTTACCAGTGATTTTTTAGAATTTTCTTTTTATGGTTCTGCCGACAAACATCAATTTTTATCTGTTTTTGAATGATGAAAATAATTCAAATTATTGATATTTTTAATGTATCTTCATCATTATCTAGTGGGAAAAAAAACAGTATCCCATAAGAATTTCTTTCTTTTTTACAGATTTTATATGAAAAATGGCATTTCAAATATGGCCGCCTAATGTTACATGACCACCTAATTAAAAATTTCAATTTTTTTCCGTAGGCCAACCTCTTTCCCACACAAAAAACTATTTCAAAAGAATCTCTTTTAAAAGTTTTTTTTTTTGGTATTTATTTTAAAATACCCTTCTTCCTAAAAAGGCCAAGCACAGGGGATGTATTTACCTATAGAAGTGAAAGGGTTAAAACTATATTTACTAGTAATCATGTTTAAGTCCTGTCCAGACTATCAGATTTTATTTAACAATGTCAAAGGCCAAGCAAACATGTAAAAGGCCAAGCACAGGGGATGTATTTACCTATAGAAGTGAAAGGGTTAAAACTATATTTACTAGTAATCATGTTTAAGTCCTGTCCAGACTATCAGATTTTATTTAACAATTTCAAAGGCCAAGCAAACATGTCAAAGGCCAAGCAAACATGTAAAAGGCCAAGCACAGGGGATGTATTTACCTGCAGCAGTCAAAGGGTTAAAACTATATTTACTAGTAATCATGTTTAAGTCTTATCCAGACTATCAATTTTATTTTACAATAACATGCCTAAATATGGTCATGATGACATCACATCATGACCATATATAGGCACATCATGACTATATATGGTCATGATGACATCACATGACCATATATAGGCACATCATGACCATATATGGGCATACAAGAGTTTTTGTCAAAGAAAATGTGATACATATAATATGATAGTGTGGACAAAACTGTAGACTTTGTATTACTTCAGAAGATTTTCATCATGAACTGGTAATCAGATCAATACTATGATACGAATTAAAAACTGTGCCACAAGGAATCGTTCTTGGTGTGCTAGACACGGAATTGTTTCCGTGCCAAAGACTGGTAGCACAATAAAAGAATCCGTATTTTGTGCGCCTCGTCATAGGAAATTTTTCTTAGAAAGAAACGTTTCTGGAAACTTTTTTCTTTTTGTTATTAAACAGCCAGTTGAATCACACCCTTAGCATGCATTTGTTAGATGCAATTACCTTCCATTCTTATCATAAATTTACAGTAGTTAGATGTAATTCTCCCTTTACATACAATCACTGTACTACTTGCATGTCAATCACCTTTTCTTCTTCTAATAGCATACATTAAATAGAGCTGTGTAATTACCTTTATCTATTAACATAAAGTTTACAGCTAGATGTGACCGGCTAGATGTGACCGGCTAGATGTGACCGGCTAGATGTGACCGGCTAGATGTGACCGGCTAGATGTGACCGGCTAGATGTGACTGGCTTGCCTTATTTCATCACATACTTATTGACAGTTGTTTCTTTATAATAGTTATTGGATGTCACTACTTCTTAACATAATTTAATGTGTATTCGATCACATTTGTCTTCATTAATAGCATACAATAGCAGTATGCACCTTCCTTTTCTAAATATAAATTCCTGTATAAACAATTATTCGATGTTGTTTCTTCTTAATATAATATATAATGTGTATTTCATCTCTCTTTTTTACTTCATTTTCTGGTTAAACCAGCATAAATTATTTTTATTTAGATCTCGATAATTTTGAATGTAAATCTTTCAAGCATGACCGTCATCAATTAGATGCTGCTAGGTCACATGACTTGTTCACATGGTAACTTGCCATATCATCGCGGTAGGATTTGTGTTTCTTACAATCGAAGCATGATAAATATCAGATTCTAGGTACAACACAATCACAGTGTCTACACGTAGGTCTACGATCTTAAATCAATATGATCCTTTAAACATTTAATTCCTAGCGCAAATAAACAGACTTAAAATCTTGCCTTTTGAAATCCATTACATACATTACATGATTCACAGAATTTAATTTTTTAAAAATGCCCAATTGCAAAGGAAACATGAACTTTAGGTAATTACTTGGCTTGATACTTCCCAGCTATAAAGTTCATGTCATGATCTTGAAATTATTGTAACCTCTGTACCATGTCAATAAATCATAGATGTTCAAATAATACTAATATTATTACTAGTATTATTCTCTGTTGCTTTTAATGATAATACATCACTCTCTAGTAGAAAACTTCCCTTATGAATCAATCACTCAATTAAATGATCATTTGTTTGTTACAAAAAATGTTAGTAGTAATAATCATCTTTATAGTATTTATCATTTTCTCATCTGCCTTTCAAATCAAATAAAGCGCTGTTTACATTATATCTTTACTTGTTAACTAACCTTCAGTGACTGAACGGACGACAACCGGGCGTTCGCTTCCAGCGATGAACCCAAATCCAAGAGCGCTGTCACGAATTAATGTAACTTCACGTTCAACAGGTTGAATATCATCCGCTTCAAAGGGATCAGCACGCGTGCAAGCTTCGGTTACATGACTGAAACAAATAAATGCAAACCTACAGTGTATGATACTTAAAACATGAATTATCATCTTTCTAAAGTTTTAATTATATATAAAAACTAGTATGTATTTGTGGAATTGGCTGGGGACAATGGCAGGGAAGTGTTCAATGTCATTAACGTAATTTCCAGATAATTCTTTTTCACTAATTAGTCTTTATCATTCCTGAAATTTGCACATGAATTATATATTGTCTCTGTTAGGCAAATTAAGACAGACAGATTATTAGCAACAGAGATTAATCTATTTTTGTTATTTACTATTTTAATGTTTAATAGATTATTTGATTGTAAAAAATATAGAATTATATTAAATTGTCTCTGTTTTGCACATGAATTATATTAAATTGTCTCTGTTAGGCAAATTACGACAGACAGATTATTAGCAACAGAGATTAATCTATTTTTGTTATTTACTATTTTAATGTTTAATAGATTATTTGATTGTAAAAAATATAGAATTATATTAATAAATTGTCTCTGTTAGGCAAATTACGACAGACAGATTATTAGCAACAGAGATTAATCTATTTTTATTATTTACTATTTTAATGTTTAATAGATTATTTGATTGTAAAAAAAATAGTATTTCTGTTTCTGCTGTAAATTTACTACTTTTTATATACATTTTAAACAAAAATAAAGATATAAAGATTTGGGCTTTTTTTTAAAAGAGAAACATTTTTTTTGGATTAGGAAAACAATAACAGAGTACAGAAAGTGTGTGGTTAAGCGCTCTTTGTCAGAAGTTCACAACTTTACTTACTCAATGTAATATGGCTTTCTTTGTTCGTCAATAGCTGCTTCCCAACCGTATGGTAAATCCGCACGGAGATTCCAACTGCCGGCCGGAGGTAGCCACTGAGATACCCTGTCTCTGTGACTGAAAGATAATGAAGACACAAATTCAAATTCTCTCTATAGTGGTATGTTAGTAGAGCACTCAAGTGGTGCGGCACTATCAACAGTTCCAGGTTCAACTCTTGAACATTTTTCTCTTTTTATTTTGTCAGTCAATAACAGTGACCATTGTCCAATTAATTGTTACCCATGCAGAGATTTTGCCCGAATGAAGTTAAAGATCAAGGATGTTCCAAATTGATGGTAAACCATGTATCAATGGGATGAGGTAGAGTATGCGGCATGTCAATCCATGCAATAGGAAGGGGTGTGTTACGTTTTGAGTGATGACAAATCCCAATGTTTTCACATACAGAATACAATATTGTATACAATTCAATGTTTATTTACTTTATGAGTCATAATGGTTTACTATTTACTATACTGTATTTACACATTCCATTCTGTATTGTACACTGTAATAACATCCACAAAATGCATGTACATGGTTTAAGCTGGCCAAATAAAAATATCTTCTATATCTTATACGATGATTGATAATGATGACAATGATTATGATGATGATGAATGCTGAAAATGAAGATAGATGAAGATGATGATGACTGCTGAAAATGAAGATAAATGAAGATGATGAATACTGAAAATAAAGATAGATGATGATGATGATGATAATGATATGTCGATTATTAGGATGATGATGACTATGATAATGATGTTAAAAATTAAAATGAAAAAAAAAAATCTTTTTCTACCAATTAATAATAATTGCTATCATTTTGAAGTTAGAGAACCTGCTTTGAGGAACCTTGGGTGGTGATATGCATTATGAATATCATGTAATTAATAAGTAGACGGTATATAAAGCAAAAGTAGAGAGTGTACTTGCTGTTGGATGGGAAGGAAATTTAAAAAAGTATTAAAAAATAATATTTTATTAATAAGTATATTATTAAGTATATTACTATATTATATATGTCCAGTGTGTTTATTGTTGAGAAGGCTTTTTGAGGTGGCAGTTATTCAAGGGAAGGCATCTATTCAAGGGAAGCTTAACCCCTCGGAGTGTCTATTTGAGGGAGATTCTAGAGGGGAAGGAAAACTTATTTGAGGGAGATGTTTATTCCTAATGTGGTTCTAAAGGAGGGAGGGAAAGTTTGTTTGAGGGGGAGGCGTTTATTCAAAGTGAGGCACTTATTTGAATAAATACGGTAATTATTGCACAGCTAGGAGCTTATTCCACAAACTGCAACTCAGATCGTGTACACAACTTTAGGAAATGACTAGGCAGTGTATAAATCCTATTGACGCATCCTGACAAGCCTGCAAACATCCTTGTGTTCTACCACATGAACGAGGACTATTCTAATGCAATGACACACAAAAAACACAGAACAATGACGAAAAATGAATTATGCACAAGTTTGATTCAAAAACCATTATCGTGCAAATCCAGTCGAACCAGCAATCTCATGCATAAATTGCACACACTACTTACTACACAAATCAACTCATGCTTAATACTCATCTACTTGAGCATGTAAAATCTCATTTTTAACACTCTTTTACCCGATAAAAAAAAACAAAAAATGCAAGGTTTTCTTGCGACTTTCCCATGTCGTGGTATAATGAGATGCAGGACAATACGTCTATTTACCAGCTCATTAATCTCACTATAGTAACCTAGCAAACCATGTCACTACAACAATCATTCAATTACTTTTCTACTAGAGTAAATTCAATAATCAGTCTGACATCAGCACAAAGCAATGTTTTCATTCTTTATAATAATAATAAATGATCATTTGTTATGGTTATTATTATTGGTCTTACTAAATCATTTTAATCATGATTCAATTCAGTTAAGGCACCTGTCTGATTAAAACCCCATTCCTAACATTTTCAAACCAACGATAAAATTTGGAGGGAAACTTAAATTCATACAATTCCCACAGACTTTTTGTTTAAATATTTGGATCTAGAAAAAAGGTAAAAGTTTGTAAATTTTTTGTTCTGTGTTTGTGATGCACTTAAATGTTTTAACGCTATATTCGTTCTCATAGAAAGGTACTTTGTACTATAAACAAATATCCTGTCACCTTTGACCATTGTGCATATCAGTAGTTTTATAGATATTGCTATCCATAGTCAACAATATCATCACTAAAACAAATACTCATCAATATACTGTATCATAGGTAATTTCAGCTTTAGAGACTTTCAATTTCAGAGACAATGGAAAGTAATTTTTTGAGTATAGGACTACCATATTTGGTATCTAGAGGGGCTATATCATTAACATTTTTGCACTTTAGCCCCAATCATGATGAAGCTGAAGTGGTTGTCCATCTCCAGTCTCCCAACAACCTGAGCAATTATAATATAGACCACAAAAGCATTGATAACCCGGATTCTATTACATCGATGATCTAATATATATTGCATTTTTTTTTTTTTCTGATCACTTGGAGATGTTTGAGGTTTAAGATACTTAAGGCCCTAGATTAACTGCTTTGGCCTCTGGATGCTTTGGGACCCTACATGCTTGGGGCCCTATATACACACTTGAATGCCTGGATTGGATATTAACACTGGAGCTCTGGACAGGTTCTGGTCCAATGGCACCTTATCTCACTACTGCTACACCACTGAATAAAAATATTCTGTATCAATGGAGGATAAAATTACTGTACATGTTATAATCTGGTTGAATTTAAAATTGAAAGAAAAATCAGCTGTTACAATACCAATAATTGCTCAATCAGATATGATAATGCAGACAATGATGAGTTGAGGAAACTGTTGCTATGGCAACCCAACATCCTGGATACAGATCATTCAATGTAGTGAGCTTTGCCTAGTTGTCTAAATAACTTGTGTCTTGCATTTTTATTCTCATGAAAGTTCTATATTGTTGCTAAGCAGGTGTTACAGGAATGAATGATATCACATCTTTTATCCTTCTAATTGCTCCATCATTTTTAAAGAATTCTGGATTGTAAATTTCAAAAGAAACTCCCATGGCAACAAATTAGTTTGACTAGTGGGTTAAAATAATAAAGAGATTTTGTTCTGCATCTGGGATTTAATGTAGTTCTACATTCCTATCTTTTGCTTCCCCCCCCCCTCCCCTGGCCCAAAGCAGCCTATACTTCTGAGCACTGATTAGAAGTCAGGATAAACAATGAACCAGGACAAGCTTGACAGTGAGCACTCATCCCCAGGCCCCTAAATCTCTCCAATCCCTCTTCATAAATGTACTACCTTGTTAAATTCCCATCTACAATCTAAATTATTTATCCTGTTAATTATTCTGTATATTCTACTTTTTATGTGAAAGCACATTACAGTATATGATATTATTTTAACTACAACTACTACAATTTAATATTAGTAGTATTAAAGGTATAGAAATTTAAATTAATTTAATCTCTCCTGTTTGATTGAAACAGCATGATCCCAGATGGAGAATAGAGAAAGGAACTTCCCCTTCCCAGTATTCTCAAGTAATTCTTCCAAAAATGTTCAAACATGGAAACTTAATTTGAAAAATATAATATAATTACTCTATATTGTCTGAATTTTATATTCAAAAACAATTTAATTGTAGAAAATATTTGCCTCAATAACGAATAGAAGAAAAATAATATTAAACCTATTTTATATGCTTTGCATAATGTATTACTGTATATTATCATCATTCATCACCTATAATACAGTGCATCACAGACAAGTAAACATCAACTGGACATGACAGAAAAGTAGGCCTACCCCTGTACAAGTAGGCCTACCCCTGTACTGTACAACATGAGACTTGGCCTTTGATATTGACTACAAAAAATATTTCCTATAAAAAAAACGTAATGATAAAAACCTAATAATAAGAATGAACTAAACTAAGTGATCAGCTTTGGTTTACTTATTTACAGTTTATTTATTTATTTATTTTATTTAATCTTTCTTTATACTGTAGGCACTTTAAGTACTATAGCACTGATTTTCAAAGAGGTACAGAGACAAGAAACATATACAGTTACTATTAAACTTAGCCACAGAAAAACAAAACACAGGTTAAGTTTGGAGAACAATTATTAATATAATTGTTAGATAACCAAATAAAACTGAAACTTTATTCACCTGTCTGTCTCAATTTGTGGATGTACTACAAATTTCAGCATTCTGCCTTAACCAATGAAAGTCCACATATTTACAATACAGGCAAAATAATCCAACAGAGAAATCGAGAACCATCATCAACGCTAACAAATACCTAAATGAAAGCCACAATTTACTTCCACATCAAAACTAATTGTTATTTTTTTAGGTCCGACTACAATCTCACTGATTTTACACTCATTTGATGTTCATTTCCACCTGGCTGGTTCTATAAGAGTAAGTGCAAAGAACAATATTCTTTTAGTCGCAGACGTTCACCTATGGAGTAGAAATGCGATGAAGCAAATGCAAGATCCCTTCTTGACAGCTTCCAAAGATGGAGTAACTTATTGATTTTTTACACGCACAAACAAACCAAAGCACCTGTACCTTCTCCTGCAATATCCAATTCCATTCTTTGCAATCAAAATATCTGTCATAAATAATTCAAAATTGATGTAATAAAGCAACACGAAAATATTAGTTAAAAAAGCAAATGAATATGTTCCAAAAATATTCTGCTCATGTATGCTAAAATATTTTTGTATTGATTATGTTTTGTAAGTAGCTTTAGGCTTTATATGGTAACCATGACTACATTAGTTTTCATAAGATGCTCTATACTAGGATCACTACACTTCCTTCAACTGTTTTTTTAATCAAATAAATTATTATGTATTTTTGCACCTGCATGTTAAGGATAGTGGAAACGTACACCCTATTAACATTTTAAAAGGCTACATGTGTAAAATAATCAGTAAAGCTCTATCCACACTATCAAATTTACTTTGACAAAAAAATGTGACACGTCCATATATAGTAATGCTATGCCTATATATGGTCATGCTGTGATGTCATCATGCCCATATATGGGCATATCACACTTTTTTGTCACACAAA
>NW_022708279.1:237375-249324 GCF_011630105.1 Anneissia japonica | reverse complement strand
AAAAAATGTGACACGCCCATATATAGTAATGCTATGCCTATATATGGTCATGGTGTGATGTCATCATGCCCATATATGGGCATATCACACTTTTTTGTCACACAAAATTTGATAGTGTAGACAGAGCTTAAAACAAATTAATGTAGTTATCGTTAAAAGCCTTCTACAGACTATCAAAATTTATATTATTATTATTATTATTATATTTATACAGTATTAAAAAATATGCTCCCATCAGGAGCATGTGTCTATGCCGTATACTGTCTTACTGTACAGGTGTTACTGTATGTTTACTATAAATAATCCACATGGGGATTCGGTTATCAGGAAATGTGTGGTGTTGTTTACTGTAGTGACTTTCTAGGACAGGTCTCATTCAATTCTTTAGCTCATGACTTATCCCATCATTCCTCCATACCAGTTTTACTCGATCTTATAGGGGTTAACTGCTGGGTGATAACAGCCCCCAAGGGGCAGACACAAAAAGAGGTTAATACATAATATAAAATAATAGGCACAAGTAGGTACCTGGCTCTTATATTCTAAAAACTAATATGAATATTGATTGATTCTAATAATACTACAACCAATAAATTAGGCCACAGAAGATGTGAGAATGAATGCTATCATAAAAGATCAATAGTAATGAAATTGTTAATTGTAAATCAATCAACTTAATAACAAGTATTGAGGTGAGTCACACAACCGGTTGTTACTTGAAAATTGTGGCTGACCTAAAAAACACACCTAATTTTGTTTAGAGGAGTGAAAATTTTTGTATAATAGTTTAGTATCTAGTAGTCATCCAAATGGTGTTAAGAGTTCAAAGCTAGCAGAAAGCATGGCCACAATATTTGGAGTTTTTACTAGATTTAAGGTTTTTACTAGATTTAAGGTAAGTAATTTTCAAACCCAAGGTGTTCTATTTTTCACACCCATGAAGAGGAGTTTACAGTAGGTAAGGGATGGTGTGCGAGTGGAATCACTCGCCTCAAATCACAAGATCTACATGACAACCAATTCACATTGCCTCTACACTCAGCAGACCAAACACTGGACACATCTTTAGTATACATAATTTAAATCAATTAATTTATTATTGTTAATAATTTACAATTTTTTTTACTATTATTAATAATTTACAATTTTTCTATGATTTAAAATTGTACCCTTTAAAACCAGTATTATGATACTGGTATTAAAATGTTTAAAATGAATATAATCAATCAATCAATCAATCAACTTTTATTTCAGCCATACGTATTTATTATAACAATGTATAAAGAAAAACTTATACTGTGTGTACTGTAGCTAATTTGCAACAGCAATGCCATCTAAAAAACATCTTGGAAAAAATTAAAAATATAATAATAAATAATAATAATAACAATAATAATAATAATAATAATAAACAATAAACAAATTAATGAAAAACTAATGATAGAATACAGTCGTTATTTGTTGTTTAGTTAACTTATTTAATCAAGAGAAGCAATTTTGAGGTTTTTTAATAATTAATATACAATATGCACATTTTTACAGCACTCTACACAACGAAGTCTCAGACAGCCCTTTGGCACATTATTACCCCAGTCAATGGAAATGGAAAAAATAACACTTACACAGCCTTGAACTCTGAGTACTGTTTGCAAGGCAAGCATCTTACCCCTAATACTTGCAAGATTTATTCTAGTGTTTA
Source organism: Anneissia japonica (assembly GCF_011630105.1). NCBI lineage: Eukaryota > Metazoa > Echinodermata > Crinoidea > Comatulida > Comatulidae > Anneissia > Anneissia japonica. Next base: position 247,625 of record NW_022708279.1, on the reverse strand, counting down.
CTATTTCATGAGACTAAAGATTTAACATAGAAATCCTATCCATTGCACTTACCTAAAGAACAATGACAGTAGATATAATGACTCTGGCCATAACAAACATTAGAGCAATACTCCTTAAATTAGCATCGGAAGACTAAAGGTTTAATATAGACTAGAAGGTACCGTAATGTAGCAACACACCAAAGCCACAACTACATACAGTACTGTATCTGCTGCCAAGAATGTCTCTACAAGGAATAGAATAGATTTAGACCTAAGCGTTACACACAACAAAAGAATTAATCAGCTTTAAGAAAGTCTTAACTTTATGTACAGTGTTTAATGGTTTTTAATACCACTTTGTATAGTCACAGTTGATTGGTTAGAGGCTAAACTTTGCTTGACTGTATCCTAGCAACAGTCAACAACTGAAAGAAAGGTCAGAGTATAGGTTACCACTTCTTGATATCTGAGGAATTATTGTGAAATATGAAAACAGAGTGTGTTTCTTATAGTTTGTATCAAGGCCAAATAATTCCTCATTTATTAACTTGCAATTAGCCTATGTGTTTTTAGATGTGAAAAGTAGAATAAAAACAGTTTTTACTAGATTTCCTTACACTTTTAATAACAAACAATGCAAAAGTTGCCAGCTGTTAAGGTCATGGGTCACTGTATTAACACCTCTGAGAGACTGCATTGGGGAGCATATAGTGGCATTTAACACCACTGAACAATTTGCCTCTATTCCAATCAGGTTAGAATCTACATAATTATATTACCATAGTTTCAGTAAATTTGAGTGGGAATTCCGTTAAACATCATTACTAATTTTTTTTTATAATCTACTTCCCTTGTGAGCATACATCATTATGCTCAATGTTAATTAGTTGAAGGTTAGTAATTCACAAAAGTATGCATGAATACATAACTTTGTATATAGTAATCAATAGAAACTTGTCACAAATAATAACACAATCAATATTTACCACTGAAAATCTATACATATTTATATTCATCAATAACTTATTGATTTTCATTTGCATACCAATATTCATTAGCTAATAGTACAATCACGATTTTAGGTAATTTTCTATAATTTATACATTTTTCCTGTTTTCTCTGTTATAGATTATCAATTTTGAAGTGGGCTGCAGTTTAGTATTTCTGGTGCCTTCCTTCCAATCCAAACATCACAAAAATGAAAACGTAATGGTCATTTTTATTATCTTACTGTAGCCCACATAATGGAACTAGTTTACTGTCATGAGAGAGTGTAACAGCAATTCTCCGTCCTCCTTCACACCCCAGCCTAAGTCCAATACTGAATTCACACTTCTGGCTAAAATTAATGGAAGTTAAAATTAAATTGCTAAAAATACTTTATCAAAATATGAATAATTCTGGCTAAATAATGACAAAGTGTATTAAGAGATATGGATTTGAGATTAACAGAACTGATGGGGTTAAGGCCACACAGTACTAATGATTTGTACCTCCCCCTATCCTTGTATCCCTCCCTCCCATATGATTATTTGAAGACTACTGTAGCTATTATCACTATTATATTATTATTACCAGACATGCAGAGCAGGATGAGTCACTGGGTGGTAGTATTAATTATATTGTTGGAATTATGTGACTTGGGATTCAATTAATTAAAAAGTGTTTTAGTCAACTTAAAAGTTCAAGTTATGAGATTAAAATCCCAATGGAATGACATTTACAAAAAAGGAGAAATTAATGTTTATATTATATAGGTTGTAGGTTATTATTAAAAGACTGGTGCAAAGAAAGTATCCTCACATGTACATTCAGTTCAGCAAGTTGCAATCCTGTGGCAACAATGGTGCCCTAGTAGGACTTGTGGCAACAATGGTGCCCTAGTGGGACTTGTGGCAACAATGGTGCCCTAGTGGGACTTGTGGCAACAATGGTGCCCTAGTGGGACTTGTGGCAACAATGGTGCCCTAGTGGGACTTGTGGCAACAATGGTGCCCTAGAGTAGTGGGACTTGTGACAGCCTAACCACGACGAAGACGAAAATGAACATATCTGCTTGTAATGGCAGGCCAGAATGCAGGTCAATATTTAAACAAAATATCACAATTTTAAAAGTAAAACTACTATATCTATGATTAATGTAACAGTGAGGTACAGCAGGGAAAGGAATAGTTTAGGAATAAAAGAATGTTTAAGGGAAAGGGAATAGATTTGTAATTAAAGCATGTTCAAGGGAGAAGAAAATAGATTTGGAGGTAAAAGAATGTTTTGCAGGGTGGAATCTTAACTTACGCCATGTTATAAATGTTCAACAGCGGCGAATACAACCCAACTGTGAGCCTCCCTGGATCGAATATTCCACGCAGAGATTAAATAAATCAGCTTAACACAGTATCAGCAGCAAAATAATCATTGAGAATTAACTCGTCCTGTTGCGTTGAACAAAGTGAGTGTGTTTACAAATATCCAATCTAAACGTACCGTACGCTACTTACACATAAACAAAAGCAGTAAAGAGGATAACGATAAAATAGCAAAATGCAGATGTACAAAGCTTTGCTGCCATAGATACAGGGATCAGATGTCAAAATTCTGCAGGCAAGGATCCAGACTTTCGTCCAGTTCGCCGAAGCAAAGGTCAAGGTGAGAAATAAATTAAAATGTTGACCATTTTTTTTCAAAATGTATTTATATAATTTTAATAAATAAATAAATAAACAATCATACTTTCAAATAAGAAAGTATAACACATACTGCAAGTAGTGAATACACTTTACTCCAGTTTTAGGGGATTTTTTTTATACAAATTATTTATTCACAATTCTACAGTAATATCAGTATGTATGTATAGTAAGTATGCCATGCCAACATGAAAATGTAAAGGTAAATAACAAAAATGTTTACAACAAACTTTCCAAGCGATGTCTAATATGCTAATCCAGGACAGATATAATACCCAATAGGATAGGAAACCTCATCCTAGTATCTCTTCACCGAGTCCTAAACCACAGCAACGCTATGAGGAAGTGTTTGACAGCAGTCTTCTGCATTGAACAATCATATTGGTAGATTGTGTTTTTGTTAACTGACTGTGATGTAATATGACCTTTGTAATATCCAGTAATATCAAGGTCATAATTTTTTAAATATTGGATCAGATGTCAACATATGCTACACACGAATGAGTTCAAAAATACACGCAAATAGTACACGCAGACTATACACTTCTTTCTTATTTCTGTGCTACTGCAACACGCACACTGTGCACTCCTTTCGTATCTAACCTGCAACACTGTTTGGGCTAACACCTACTCATCTAACTTAAGTAAACTTCAAATTATGCAAAAGGAGGCTATCATTTCTGGGTTGTTCTCCAGTCTCAAACTTACTGGTATCAACTCTCAGCAACAATGTGTTACTCTATGTATGCTTCCAATCACTCTATTTTTTACCAATGCATTTTTGTAACATATTTAATTAAACCAAATTACTCCCTTCACAATTACAGCCGATATTCATACCAATCCATAACTAATTACAGTACTTCCAGCAAAATATTAGATTTCCTGGTCCCAATCTCTAGAAATCTTTACCATCTTCACCATTTAGTAAATGCAAATTCCAATAAATGTTTTTCTAATCAACTTAGAAAAGACTTACTGTAATTAAAGGTTATTGTATCTATTTCTCCCATTGTATTTGCCACCCGTTAAGTCGGTCTACATCTGTTTTGTTTTTTCTTGTTTTCTGTGTTGTGTTTTTTCTTGTTTTCTGTGTTTTGTTTTGTTTTATCCCTGTGTTTTGTTTCTGTTTATATTTCAGACTGTCCCAAACACAAGATTTATTTTCTTATCTTCTCTGGTCTTTGCCTTCTTCCTTTTATTGCATTTTCTATTATATATTTTTAAAAATTTTCTATTTCTGCCATATTACTATGCAAAAAAGAAAAATATACTTTGAATGGAACATGCACAGTCACATGCACAGTTACACGCACAATTACATACACAGTACATACACACACCCACCCACACACCCACAGTTACATACAAAGTACACACACACAGTTACACGCAGTCATATGCACAGTTACACTCATAGTTACATACTGTACACAGTACACACACAGTTACACGCAGTCACATGCACAGTTACACCCACAGTTACATACACAGTACACACAGTTACGTACACAGTTACATGTATAGTACACAAGGGAGTGGCCACTCTAAATATGAGTTTTAGCTCATTAATTATGCAAAATTATTGCTCAGTAGCCAGCAAATGTCAAACGATAACAGAATAATATTAATTCTAATAATGGGTGGGTACTGATGTCAGCAGCTTCACAATGAAACGTGATTAGTTCTTATGAGTCACACGATCCGCCCTCTTCAGCCATATTTTACTCAATATTTTTTTTTAAACATTTTTTAATAATCACTATTTCGACATTATGAATGCCTTTAAATTATTAATTACTTGTTTATTAAATTATCTATTAGTAATTTTGTTATTATTATCATCCTCTTTACATTATCTAAATTGTGACAAGGCATTTTTGTTTGGATATGCCATATTTTCACTTGGTTCTTTTTGTTGTTTTATTTGTTTGGACTTGTATTGCTATTACTTTAATAGTATTTTAATGGATGGCGTCCAATCTCTGTTGGTGATGAGTTAATTATTATGTGCTGCAAATTATTGATGTGAATAAGAAACATTTTTCTCTAAGTGAGCCTTGCTGAATTTGTGTTTAATATTAATAATAGTAATTATTATATCTTTACTTATATTCACTTGTTCTCTTAACTACAGTACTACACTACTAGGCCTACAGTACAAACACGTGCTGGGGAACGAAAAGGCCAAGGCCTGTAAATAGGCTACCGGAATAATCTGAAATATTAAATTAAACTTAAGTAATAAAACAAATCTTCAATAAAAAGAAATCAACATTGTTGCATCATTAACCATAAACAACATTTTTCAATATTTAAGGAAGCAAAGATTCCTTAATATAAAAACACTAAAAATTATAGTGTAAATGCTCAAATAAGCACTGCGGCAATTTTTGGAGGCTTTAATGCGGCGCTTATTTGAAAACAGCACATATTCGAGACCAACGCTTATTTAAAATTGTTTTACACACACGGTAATATAATACTTTCAATTAAGAACTGTAGCGCTTCTTCAAGACCATTGTTAGCAAAAAACCAGGTTTGGTGCAGCGGTTATTCGTGAACGGCACTTATACGAGAGTGCCGTAGGATTTATGGTAGCCAGATTTTTAGCTTGATTTTTTTACTAAGATGGTATTTAATGAGTACAGTGTTAAAGTAAGATGGATGAAGAAAGGAAATAATGTTCCAAACATAAACAGACCATCTGCATAAGAATAAGATATAGTGACAGTGGCGAATCCAGGAATTCAATTTAAAGGGGGACCATGGAGGGGCGATCACAGATGTGCACTGTTCTCACCAGCATTTTGTAGTGGTGGTCGGCGACCACACCCACCCAAGGGGCGTGGTCTCTGACCCCACTCCCCCCACCCCAGTTTGGCATAAAAAAATCAAAGAATATCATAGCTATGATTGAATGAACCCATGAATCCATGGTGTACAAAAATCAAATCTTTCCAAAAAGAGCATTGTTAAAATACAAGGTTGATCAAAACAAACATTTATAAAAAACAAAGGAATTTCTACACATTATTGAACAACGCACGCATCGAATCGAGGGAAAATCAATGCGCATCCATGGGGAATCTCCAAATTGAATAGTGAGAAAGATCATGCTGTTCTATGTAGTGAGCATATGAACCACTCTACTGTACTAAGAAAGTACTGATGGGTTAGGGTGGATGCAGAGAGGCGCGAGTGGGAATAATAGCCTCGCTCAAGGCGTATGTTTTCATGACGTGAGTAAGAGTGAAAAGAAAACAATAGGTATAGTGTAATTCCAACTCTTATCACTGTTTTTGAAAAGTTAACACAGTGATTCAGTAATATATTTAATGATTGAAATACATACCAACTTAAATTACGTTTATTAACATTAACAAACATATAACATTATAATTTAACGCCTATTTACGAACAACAAACTTCCATGGTTCATGCGAACTAGTTTGGGGTTTCCACGTTGATTTGAAGGCGATTCTAAAGGGTAACAACTAAGCCTACGCCTGTAGGGTATCAAATTAACATTATCACAGAAACTTTGATCTCTTTTTCCTATTTAATGTAGCAAATGTCCTTGTCTAGCCAATGAGTTGTTACAGTATCAACAACTCCCTATTCTAGTAGTTGTGTAACGAAAGTTTTTGTTTGTTAGCCTATGTTTTTTTCCCACTATCAATTGCAAGAATAGAGGTGGTAGGCAGCTTAAAAGTACTGGTCGGAAATGTTGAGTGCTGGACAGGCCCGACCACCGCCGACCAGTGTGGTAAGAACCCTGGATCTGGGGGCTAGACCCACTACAGTTGGGGCTAAGGTAAAAAAAAAAATATGATTAAAATGGTACCTTCCAGATTTCAGGAAATGACACTCTCCAGAACTTTGAATTTGAATACAGTATAATTACTGTATAATAAGCAAATCTACAGTACAATATCTCATTCCTGATGATGACATAATTAATATCGAAATACTGAATTCTGACATGATAGCGTGCATTTCGATACTTGGAGTATGATACTATCCTATAGTACAATATTACGCATGAAATAGTGATTGGTATCTTACTTGAGGTAGTAGATGCGTCCTTCTTGGTTGATCTTTGCCTGCCAGTCTTCATGCAGACGATTGTTGATGTCTTTTAATGAACTCTGACGACAAGTCACATCCATGACGATGTGTTTATTCACTGACTTGACCCCCAAATGAAGGCTGTTATAGTATCGCTATTATCCCAATCAACTGCCATGTTGTGAGTCCTGTAACAAACAAATTCATCATTACTGTAATGTTCCAATAGACACCTACCGGTAAGGGTTCCTGTGGTGTCAATGCAGCGCTCTTTACTAAATGTGCAATGTTGACGCCGCAAGCACACACCTGCCATCAGAAATTCTGAACGGTGGGCAAACCGGGGGATGAAAAAGCTACCTTGGCACCTTCCTTTCAGTTACCGTAAAAAAAACAAAAACCGGTCACTCGTCTTGTGTGTATGCTTCTCATGTATCTTCTCCATATCACGTGTAATATGTTACTCTGATGTTTTTTTACATCAGCTGCCATCTACAATAACTGTAGTCGTCTACTAAATTTTTAAAAATCTCAAATTGGAGGTGATCCCCTTCCAAAACCACGCCCTCGCTTTGCACCTCCCATCTGGTTTAAAGTAACAATTAGATCCAGTGCGCTGTGCACTGCTATATTAAAAATGTACACTCAGAGCTTGTGCAAAAAAAATGGTAGGCTACAATGTAATTAATATAATTACAATTTATCCATATCTTCTGGTTGGTTTATTGCAGTATTTACCACCTTTTTCTGGTTTTTATAGACAGTCCTTACAATATGCCTTTATTTAGCCCTCACTAATATAATTATAGGCCTAGGGCCTACCTAGGCTATATTATTAATAAATAGCCCCCTTTCTAAAAACGCTGTGGCTAGAGATACGGTAGCGTATTTCTACTTCCATTTGCTAAAGGTATGGTAAATGGCATTACGTCACCATCCCCCAATAAAGTGCCAGAATGTGTGTGACGCCATGTGTCAAAACTGGCATTGCAGATCACCTGCGATGAGCGGATATTAATCCTTTTACTACAGTTTACAATATATTCAGTTTTTTTTTAGTGCAAGTTTTGTCATGCAAATGGTTTAGACCAAAGACTGAGCCAAAAGTTTGGTCCTGTGGATTCAGGCCTTGCTTGATATGGTTTACTAGATGAATGACATGACTCTTATTACTGAGTGGAACCCTCGCCAATTTATTGATGACTTAGAAAAATACTGTACTCTTTGCCTAGTCTTTTGCTAATTCAGTAGGACTACATTGTTCGCTAGTCACACCGCTCACACTGTGGGAGACGATCTGCAATGCCAATCTTGAAAGATGACGTCACCCACATTTCAGCACTTCATTGGGTGATGTTGACGTAATGCCATTTACCATACCTTTCTTTAGCAAATGGAAGTAGAAATACGGTACAGTATCTCTAGCCACAGCATTCTAAAAAATAAAGCTAAAGTGAATGAAAAAGAATTAATTTGACAAAAAAGAAAAAAAGTAAAAATAATTTGACTTATTCAATATTAGACAACATGGCCTAGCAGCATAGTTAATACATTACTGCATATAAGAAAGCATAACAGCAAGGCCTACCACTACTACTCTAGGCCTAGTATCGTCCTTCGAATGTGTCTGTGTCTATCAAGCTGTAGGCCTAGCAAGAACCAACTAGGCCTAGACACTGACAGACTCAGTAAGGAAGAACCCAACAAAAAGTCAAGCAAGGCCTTGCTAGGCCTAGCGCAATCAAAAGTATGAAGAAAAAAAATAACACACACAAGTACCTATATTTCCAGAATAAACTACGGCAGGTTGAGGAAATTGTACGCTTCATTTAGTAAATGCATCGAACACAATCAAGCCTTCTCATAAATTTGAATTATTATAGTAACACTTATCTTCCTCCAATACGATCTTTCTTGTGTTGTGTTAATCGATGTGTGTATGATAGGATCCGTCGGTATGACGTCATGTACACAAAATTATGCAAATAGAGTTGATGAGCAAAACAAGGAGGCGCTCTTTAAGCACTGAGAAAAGAGTTTGGCATTGACTTGCACAAAGGCTAACTTTTCAAATTTACAATTTTGCAACCGTGTAACTTAAAAATCGAATTGTTAATGTATATTTCAATCTTTTCAGACTTTTATCTGAAAATTAGATAGATGAATAAAAACAATCTTTAGCAATTAACAAGACCATTATAAATCATCGCAACCCAGTAATTTCAGTAGATTTTTACATTTTTGACTACAGTAGGCCTAGCCTATCCAGAATAATGAGTTTTATTTATTTACCAATTTTCTATAGCGCCCTTTTCATGAATAATCATGTTCAAAGGCGCTTTACATTAAGAATACAATAAACTAACAGTCAAAATATAAACAATTGAGAATATCAAAATTCATACATTAATTACAATAATATTTATAAAATGATACAGAAAAAAAGATCCAGTATTAATTAACCGACAATATTGTATAAAGCAGTTATAAAAATCTAAAATTTGCACAATATCTCAAATTGTGGCATACATTTAATATTTCGGAAGCAATATATTGATACATTATAAATTGAAATAAAACAATTCAAAATATATTATTATTGATTAAAATATTTTATTAACAATTGAGCTATAATTAAAACCATCAAACTTCAATTAAATTACCAGTTAAAACATTTTATTACAAAATTTAAAAACCGTGCATAAATCAATGCTGTATAAATCCATCAAAAGTATATCACCACATAATGTCATTAAAAGGAATGTACAGTAATAGCAGTATGCATACTTTGATAACAATATGATCCTATTGAAACTGTAACGTGACTGCATGCTCCAATAAGAACTGTGACTGATCCTATAGACTGTGATCTATAGGAACTGTGACTGCTCCTATAGGAACTGTGACTGCTCCTATAGGAACTGTGACTGCTCCTATAGGAACTGTGACTGCTCCTATAGGAACTGTGACTGATCCTATAGGAACTGTGACTGATCCTATAGGAACTGTGACTGATCCTATAGGAACTGTGACTGATCCTAAGAACTGTGACTGGGTGAATATCTTATTAATTTGAAGCTGCTGTGTTAAATAAAATGTTTTAAGATCCAATATAAATGTTACCTCATTAACAAAACAAATAGACACTGACAGATTCATGAATAATTTCTGGTGCAATTAAGATGTTAAAAGATAGATTTGTTAGATATAGTTTATTATTACATTTTCTCTATTTTAATTTTTCATATTTTCAGTGTGTGTTATTTTGTGAAATCCTATTTTTAGTACCGTACATTATAATATTTTTATTCATTGTACCGGGAAAACTCATGAATATAATAATACTGTAATAATCTTTATTGTTTTTTGTTCTGATTGGCTTTCCCTGCGTTAGCAAACACAGTTCTTGTTCAATTCTTCGTAGAACTGTGGGGTGGTATCAAGAAGTATACTTCTTGATACGCCAAGCACCCCACAGTTCTTGTTTTTGCTGTGGTTTTTTTCTCTCCGTTTATG
>NW_022708279.1:227372-234605 GCF_011630105.1 Anneissia japonica | reverse complement strand
GGGAATAATAGCCTCGCTCAAGGAGTATGTTCTGTCTCTTATACACATCTAGATGTGTATAAGAGACAGCTGTACACAGTACACACACAGTTACACGCAGTCACATGCACAGTTACACCCACAGTTACATATACAGTACACACAGTTACGTACACAGTTACATGTATAGTACACAAGGGAGTGGCCACTCTAAATATGTGTTTTAGCTCATTAATTATGCAGAATTATTGCTTAGTAGCCAGCAAATGTCAAACTATAACAGAATAATATTAATTCTAATAATGGGTGGGTACTGATGTCAGCAGCTTCACAATGAAATGTGATTAGTTCTTATGAGTCACACGATCCGCCCTCTTCAGCTATATTTTACTCGATTTTTTTTTTTTAACATTTTTTAATAATCACTATTTCTACATTATGAATGCCTTTAAATTATTAATTACTTGTTTATTAAATTATCTATTAGTAATTTTGTTATTATTATCATCCTCTTTACATCATCTAAAATGATTATGACAAGGCATTTTTGTTTGGATATGCCATATTTGCATTTGGTTCTTTTTGTTGTTTTATTTGTTTGGACTTGTATTGCTATTACTTAATAGTATTTTAATGGATGGCGTCCAATCTCTGTTGGTGATGAGTTAATTATTATGTGCTGCAAATTGTTGATGTACATAAGAAATATTTTTCGCTAAGTGAGCCTTGCTGAATTTGTGTTTAATATTAATAATAGTAATTATTATATCTTTACTTATATTCACTTGTTCTCTTAACTACAGTACTGTACTACACTAGTAGGCCTACAGTACAAACACGTGCTGGGGACCAAAGAGGCCCAGACCTGTAAATAGGCTCCCGGACTAATCTGAAATATTAAATTAAACTTAAGTAATAAAACAAATCTTCAATAAAAAGAAATCAACATTGTTGCATCATTAACCATAAACAACATTTTTCAATATTTGAGGAGGCAATGATTCCTTAATATAAAAACACTAAAAATTATAGTGTAAATGCTCAAATAAGCACTGCGGCAATTTTTGGAGGCTTCAATGCGGCGCGTATTTGAAAACAGCACATATTCAAGACCAACGCTTATTTAAAATTGTTTTACACACACGGTAATATAATACTCTCAATTAAGAACTGTAGCGCTTCTTCAAGAGCATTGTTAGCAAAAAACCAGGTTTGGTGCAGCGGTTATTCGTGAACGGCACTTATACGAGAGTGCCGTATATTCAAGGATTTATGGTAGCCAGATTTTTAGCTTGATTTTTTTACTAAGATGGTATTTAATGAGTACAGTATTAAAGTAAGATGGATGGAGAAAGGAAATAATGTTGCAAACATAAACAGACCATCTGCATAAGAATAAGATATAGTGCCAGTGGCGAATCCAGGAATTCAATTTTAAGGGGGACCATGGAGGGGCAATCACAGATGTGCACTGTTCTTACCAGCATTTTGTAGTGGTGGTCGGCGACCACGCCCACCCAAGGGGCGTGGTCTCTGACTCCACTCCCCCCACCCCAGTTTGGCATAAAAAAATCAAAGAATATCATAGCTATGATTGAATGAACCCATGAATCCATGGTGTACAAAAATAAAATCTTTCCAAAAAGAGCATTGGTAAAATACAAGGTTGATCAAAACAAACATTTGTAAAAAACAAAGGAATTTCTACTCATTATTGAACAACGCACGCATCAAATCGACAGAAAATCAACGCGCATCCATGGGGAATCCCCAAATTGATTAGTGAGAAAGATCATGCTGTTCTATGTAGTGAGCACATGAACCACTCTACTGTACTAAGAAAGTACTGATGGGTTAGGGTGGATGCAGAGAGACGCGAGCGGGAATAATAGCCTCGCTCAAGGTGTATGTTTTCATGACGCGAGTAAGAGTGAAAAGAAAACATGTATAGTGTACTTCCAACTCTTATCACTGTTTTTGAAAAGTTAACACAGTGATTCAGTAATATATTTAATGATTGAAATACATACCATAATATATATACTTAAATTACGTTTATTAATATTAACAAACATATAACATTATAATTTAACGTCTATTTACGAACAACAAACTTCCATGGTTCATGCAAACTAGTTTGGGGTTTCCACGTTGATTTGAAGGCGGTTCGATCGTGTGTTGCTCAATAAAGGGTAACAACTAAGCCTACGCCTGTAGGGTATCAAATTAACATTACCACGGAAACTTTGATATCTTTTTCCTATTTAATGTAGCAAATGTCTTTGTCTAGCCAATGAGTTGTTACAGTAATCAACAACTCCCTATTCTAGTAGTAGTTGTGTAACGAAAGTTTTTGTTTGTTAGCCTACGTTTTTTCCCCACTATCAATTGCAAGAATAGAGGAGGTAGGCAGCTTAAAAGTACTGGTCGGAAATGTTGAGTGCTGGACAGGCCCGCCCACCGCCGACCAGTGTGGTAAGAACCCTCGATGTGGGGGCTAGACCCACTACAGTTAGGGCTAAGGTAAAAAAAAAAAATATGATTAAAATGGTACCTTCCAGATTTCAGGAAATGACACTCTCAGAATTTTGAATTTGAATACAGTATAATTACTGTATAATAAGCAAATCTACAGTACAATATCTCATTCCTGATGATGACATAATTAATATCGAAATACTGAATTCTGACATGATAGCGTGCATTTCGATACTTGGAGTATGATACTATCCTATAGTACAATATTACGCATGAAATAGTGATTGGTATCTTACTTGAGGTAGTAGATGCGTCCTTCTTGGTTGATCTTTGCCTGCCAGTCTTCATGCAGACGATTGTTGATGTCTTTTAATGAACTCTGACGACAAGTCACATCCATGATGATGTGTTTATTCACTGACTTGACCCCCAAATGAAGGCTGTTATAGTATTGCTATTATCCCAATCAACTGCCATGTTGTGAGTCCTATAACAAACAAATTCATCATTACTGTAATGTTCCAATAGACACCTACCGGTAAGGGTTCCTGTGGTCTCAATGCAGCTCTCTCTACTAAATGTGCAATGTTGACGCCGCAAGCACACACTTACTGTACCATCAGAAATTCTGAATGGTGGGCAAACCGTGGGATGAAAAAGGTACCTTGGCACCTTCCTTTCAGTTACCGTAAAAAAAAAAAAAACATCAGCTGCCATCTACAATAACTGTAGTCGTCTACTAAATTTTTAAAAATCTCAAATTGGAGGTGATCCCCTTCCAAAACCACGACCTCGCTTTGCACCTCCCATCTGGTTTAAAGTAACAATTAGATGAAGTGCGCTGTGCACTGCTATATTAAAAATGTACACTCAGAGCTTGTGCAAATATTAAATTAATATAATTACAATTTATCCATATCTTCTGGTTGGTTTATTGCAGTATTTACCACCTTTCTAGTTTTTATAGACAGTACTTGCAATATGCCTTTATTTAGGCCTCACTTATAATTATAGGCCTAGGGCCTACCTAGGCTATATTATTAATAAATAGCCCCCTTTCTAAAAATGCTGTGGCTAGAGATACAGTAGCGTATTTCTACTTCCATTTGCTAAAGGTATGGTAAATGGCATTATGTCACCATCACTCAATAAAGTGCCAGAATGTGTGTGACGCCATGTGTCAAAACTGGCATTGCAGATCACCCGCGATGAGCGGTGAAAAGCGAACGATGTACTGGGTAATAGTTAGAACACGATTAACTAGGGAAAATGTACAATACTGTACTTAGTACTGTTATTGATATAGGCGTATGGTTCCACTCAGTAAGAGTCATGTCATTTATCTATATATAGTCACATCAAACAAAGACTGAATCCTGTACCAAACTCTTGGCATACTGCAAGGCCTCTGGGCCTTCATGCATAGATTATTCATTTGGCAAAGGCCCTGCTGTAGTGATAGGTCGATCTGTGGTGGCATTAGTCATCAGTAATAAACTAATTCCTCAGTGGTCATACCAAGTCTGAAGTTCTCAATCCCCCAAAAATCTCATCCCAAGTTTAATCCAAGAAGGTTATACAGTAAATACATTCGAAATTACCACGCTGTACAATTTGACCAAAACACTGATACACTTTGAATACACATGCAACCGTAAATTTACCGAACTTTATTCAGACTCCCTCGCTGTTATGGTACTTCCCCCAATCGACAAACGTAAACATTCGGCCAAAATCCTGATTGAGAGAATGAGTTTCCTCCATCACACGATGATTAGCGTCAAATTTTTTAAATATACTTTTGATGCAGGTGCATTTAAAACAGTTACTACGGTTTATAAAGTGTTAGTAGGCCTATATTAATCCTTTTACTACAGTTTACAATATATTCAGTTATTTTTAGTGCAAGTTTTGTCATGTAAATGGTTTAGACCAAAGACTGAGCCAAGCAAGGCCTGGACCTACGTCAAAAGTTTGGTCCTGTGGATTCAGGCCTTGCTTGATATGGCTTAATAGATGAATGACATGACTCTTATTACTGAGTGGAACCCTCGCCAATTTATTGATGACTTAGAAAAATACTGTACTCTTTGCCTAGTCTTGTGCTAATTCAGTAGGCCTACATTGTTCGCTAGTCACACCGCTCACACTGTGGGAGACGATCTGCAATGCCAATCTTGAAAGATGATGTCACCCACATTTCAGCACTTCATTGGGTGATGTTGACGTAATGCCATTTACCGTACCTTTCTTTAGCAAATGGAAGTAGAAATACGGTACAGTATCTCTAGCCACAGCATTCTAAAAAATAAAGCTAAAGTGAATAAAAAAGAATTAATTTGACAAAAAAGAAAAAAAGTAAAAATAATTTGACTTATTCAATATAGACAACATGGCCTAGCAGCATAGTTAATACATTACTGCATATAAGAAAGCATTACAAGGCCTACCACTACTACTCTAGGCCTAGTATCGTCCTTCGAATGTGTCTGTGTCTATCAAGCTGTTAGGCCTAGCAAGAACCAACTAGGCGTAGACACTGACAGACTCAGTATAGGAAGAACCCAACAAAAAGGCAAGGCCTTGCTAGGCCTAGCGCAATCAAAATTATGAAAAAAAAATAACACACACAAGTACCTATATTTCCAGAATAAACTACGGCAGGTTCAGGAAATTGTACGCTTCATTTAGTAAATGCATCGAACACAATCAAGCCTTCTCATAAATTTGAATTATTATAGTAACACTTATCTTCCTCCAATACGATCTTTCTTGTGTTGTGTTAATCGATGTGTGTGTGAGGATCCGTCGGTATGACGTCATGTACACAAAATTATGCAAATAAAGTTGATGAGCAAAACAAGGAGGCGCTCTTTAAGCACTGAGAAAAAAGTTTGGCATTGACTTGTACACAAAGGCTAACTTTTCAAATTTACAATTTTGCAACCGTGTAACTTAAAAATCGAATTGTTAATGTATATTTCAATCTTAAATATTAGACTTTTATCTGAAAATTAGATAGATGAATAAAAAGAATCTTTAGCAATTAACAAGACCATTATAAATCATCGCAACCCAGTAATTTCAGTCGATTTTTACATTTTTAACTACAGTAGGCCTAGCCTATCCAGAATAATGAGTTTTATTTATTTATTTATTTACCAATTTTCTATAGCGCCCTTTTCATGAATAATCATATTCAAAGGCGCTTTACATTAAGAATACAATAAATTAACAGTCAAAATATAAACAATTGAGAATATCAAAATTCATACATTTACAATAATATTTATAAAATGATAGAAAAAAAGGTCCAGTATTAATTAACCGACAATATTGTATAAAGCAGTTAAAAAAATCTAAAATTTGCACAATATCTTAAATTGAGGCATACATTTAATATTTCGGAAGCAATATATTGATACATTAAAAATTGAGATAAAACAATTCAAAATATATTATTATTGATTAAAATATTTTATTAACAATTGAGCTATAATTAAAACCATCAAACTTCAATTAAATTACCAGTTAAAACATTTTATTACAAAATTTTAAAACCGTGCATAATTCAATGCTGTATAAATCCATCAAAATTATATCACCACATAATGTCATTAAAAGGAATGTAATAGCAATAGGCATACTTTGATAACAATATGATCCTATAGAAACTGTGACGTGACTGCATGCTCCAATAGGAACTGTGACTGATCCTATAGGAACTGTGACCTATAGGAACTGTGACTGCTCCTATAGGAACTGTGACTGATCCTATGAACTGTGACTGTGTGAATATCTTATTAATTTGAAGCTGCTGTGTTAAATAAAATGTTTTAAGATCCAATATAAATGTTACCTCATTAACAAATAGACACTGACAGATTCATGATTAATTTCTGGTGCAAATAAGATGTTAAAAGATAGATTTGTTAGATATAGTTTATTATTACATTTTCTCTATTTTAATTTTTCATATTTTCAGTGTGTGTTATTTTGTGAAATCCTATTTTTAGTACATTATAATATTTTTATTCATTGTACCGGGAAAACTCATGAATATAATAATACTGTAATAATCTTTATTGTTTTTTGTTCTGACTGGCTTTCCCTGCGTTAGCAAACTCTAATAATCTTTATTGTTTTTTGTTCTGATTGGCTTTCCCTGCGTTAGCAAACACAGTTCTTGTTCAATTATTCGTAGAACTGTGGGGTGCTTGGCGTATCAAGAAGTATACTTCTTGATACGCCAAGCACCCCACAGTTCTTGTTTTCGCTGTGGTTTTTTTCTCCCCGTTTATGTGCGCAGTTTTCCGACCGGCACTTTGTTTGGTCACTTTTCCGTGCATTAATCTTCTTCAAACTTTTTCCAAGCAATTAAAGACCACATCTAAGATAAAAGTGCATCCTTAAATATGACGTCGTTCTAAATTTTTTGAAAATCAATAAAAGAGCTGTTAAAATGTTATATGACGCAATTTGCGTATTCTAAAGAGTTTCAAACTAACTATTCGCAAACAGCGTAAACATGCATGAACAATTTTCATTCTCGACTTTATAACATATATATGCAAGGTAGATTAATTAAAAAAGCACTTAGGTCTATCTTCACAGCAGTGCACACCCCTCCAAAAATAACTCGAGCCCCCTCCCCAGTCTCCCTACCCCCAAAAAATAATGGGAAGTAGTTAAAATCCCTTATTTTGTGAGCTATAGCACCCCTCAACAGCTGGTCATTGCGCCCCCCCCCCCTCACCCACTTGAGCTTCCCCCATC
>NW_022708279.1:221466-227164 GCF_011630105.1 Anneissia japonica | reverse complement strand
CATTTGGATTAAATATGGGCTTCCCATATTTACTTGCCCATGTATTTGGAATATGGGTCCCATGTATATTATATGTGGGCATACCCATAAGTATTTTCCCAGATATTTGGCACATGGGCCCAATACGAAATTAATATGGGCATCCCATATTCAACTACCCAGGTCTTCGGCATGTGGGCCCCATGTAGATAAATATGGGCATGCCCATATGTATTTTCCCAGATATTTTGCACATGGGCCCCATGCGGATTAAATGTGGGCATTTCCATATTTATCTGCCCAGGTATTTACCATATGGGGCCCATTGTACTTTAAATATGGGCATTCCCATATATATTTGCCTATATATTTGGCATATGGGCTCCATATGGGTAAACCATGGGCAAGGCCCATATGTGATTGCCCAGACGGATCCCATAAAGGAAAAATATGGGGTAGCCCATAAGACTTTTCCCAGATATTTTGCATATGGGCCCCATGTGGGATTGTTACCTGGGCAGCATCTCGTCAAATGCCTCATTGATGTGATCATCTCTTCTGAAGAATGTTAGACATCAGGCGACCCAGGATCTCGTCATTTGATCTTTTTTTCTACAGGATGTAGACATGACGAGATTATCTAGATATCTGGGATGGCACCCTTCCGTAAAAAGCACATACAATTATTTGATGTTGAATAATGTTGATTGAAATGCGAGTAACTATACCAAATTGACTGGAAATTTGAGATTAAGAGTTTTGGTTAGCTAATGCTCCAAAAGATAGCCCCAAACATTGAGGTTTTTCGAGAAACTACAGGGGCGGATTTAGGGGGGGGGGCCGGCCCGGCCCCGGCCCCGCCCCCCCTTTGGGAGGTAAAAAAAAAAGGGGAAAAAGAAAAAAAAGAGAGAAAAAGAAAAAAATGATAGCCCAGAATGCCTCAAATGTTATGTTCGGGCGTCTAGAACACAAAAATTTCGCGGGGGCATGCCCCAGACCCCCTACGACAGTGTTGTCTCAATCGGCCCAACTTTCGGCCCCCGCTTCCGGCCCCCCCTTTTGGACATTTCTGGATCCGCCCCTGAACTAGGCCAAGGCCCCTGCATTTCCACGTCTGTTTAGGTATGCACGAGCGTCTTCGATCAGCAAAATTCTCTATAGACAATACTAATTTTATTTTGATTCGCTGCTGTAGCCTACATCAACTATTTTTATTTTCAACTCGATGATTCACAAAGAACAAGTATACTCTGAGACATTATTTTTATACTCAATATATTAGAGGCTGTTTATTCCTTTTACTAATTTTTAACTAAACAAAACTTTAAAATGAACAAACAAGACAATATTTATACAATGTTTAATTTCGTTTTGATATGCTGTTACGTTCTTTTTAATTCTTTTTTTTTATCATTAAATCTACATTTGAAACAAACTTTTGCTCTATTCCGAACTGTATTTGCCTCGACGATCGTTCCATGTTTTCTTTCATCAAAGGTTATCATCAGACAGTGGTTGGCCTGGTTTCTAAAGGCATTTGTATAGTTACCACACGGTGAGCATCTGAAACACAAATCAGCATACCAATATTTCTATTATTTAAAACAAAGAAATAAATAATTATATTAACACTGAATTTTAAAATAACATACCATTCAATATACATGAAGAAGTTAAATTATCATTTTATTAGGCCTAGTTGGGATCAACCTTAAATAACTAAACTCCATAGTAACCCCCCTCCCACCCAATCATAAGGGGCCTACTACTAGTACGAGTGAGCTAGGTCAATCATTAGCAACTTCGATAATTTTAATAGAGTCACCATGGTGATATTCTGTGGAGAACCATTGGACTACCATCTGTGAATTATGGCTGTGCAGTTTGGTGCTCACTAAGCAGAATAGACATAAATAAATTAGAACGCCTGCAATTGCAAATGGCACGTTTTATACTTAAAGCATCAAGGAACACACCTTGTGCAGCACTATATGGTGAACTTGGATGGTCCCCCATTAATGGTCTTCATCAAATTTCTCATGTAAAATATTTTAATAGATTGATTACTATGGAATCATACCGATGGCCTAAACTTTTATTACTTGGAATGTTACAACTCGATGGTGAATTAAAAGTACAAATTTCTGTCTTGCCTAAATGATTTTCATATGAAATGTGAATGTAAATCAAATGATATCTTCACAGCTCTGTTGAACAATATATGTTTTTATTATCCATGTTCCGAAAACTTGAGAAAACTTGATATAATTAGGATAGATGCATGGAGAACGGATCTCCAAAACAAATCATTTCTTTGAGAGTATGCGACATTGAAATTTAAACCTAAATTCGAAAATTACCTCATTGACAAAATTGATTAGATTTTGAAGGAATTGCATTAAAATTCAAACTCAGATTACCTTACCATTAAACAATAGAACTTCAAAATTGAATCTGGATAATAACAAGAAATGTACAAATTATGCACTCTTAATTCTGATGAGGATATTCATCATTAATTTCATTTTTAGTTGTCCGGCTCTAAATAACATTCGCATTGACGAATGCATTATAGCTTACACAAAGATTTAGTACAAACTGGAAATTATGAACTGTATTATAAATTCAGTAATGCAAATGAAAATACTAAATTTAGAAGAAGTGGAGTAAATTGTGCTAAAGGCGGAAAAGTAAGTTGTGATTTGTTGATCACAATTATTATAGTATAGTTAAAGCAAAGTAAGCTACAGTTAGGCCAAAGTTGTCTTGGATATTAAGTAGATCCCTGATAAAATATCGTGAGAAATTTGTTGGCGCTTCATTTTGACTATATAATGATGATGTGATGATGATGAATTTTACTATGGTACATCACACATATTAATAAGATCTCTATG
Organism: Anneissia japonica; assembly: GCF_011630105.1. Classification (NCBI taxonomy): domain Eukaryota; kingdom Metazoa; phylum Echinodermata; class Crinoidea; order Comatulida; family Comatulidae; genus Anneissia; species Anneissia japonica. The sequence goes on along the minus strand of NW_022708279.1, from coordinate 224,288 downwards.
GTTGCCGAAAATTCATGATAAAAGATCATGAGCAATTTGTTAGCGCTTCATTTTGAGTATATATAATGGTGATGTGATGATGAAGAGTTTTACTAAATTCATATTTCCTCAAATTTTCGCACCTCAGCCCCAACCATAGTGGGTCTGAGGTGCGAGATGTCCCCCCTCCCCACCTTCACCCTTTAAAACACATTGCGCTCTTCCTGGGTATGACATAAAACCCCATCGAGTCGACACCTGATTCAAAGTATGTCTTAGTGACTGCTGATGAGGCGAAAACGCATAAATTTGTTTTTAGGATGTGATCTGTTTTTTTTTTTTTGTTTTTTTTTAGTGATTATGACTATTTTGGGCGCGGATCCGACCTTCGGCCCTCGGATAACGGCGCATTCTTGTTACACCCATAAATACTTAGCCCCCCTCCCCCAGTCGGACATCTTAGCCCTCCTCATAAATTATATTCTAGCCGCCACTGTTTGGGTAAATAATGTTTTGAGCAGTGGTGGATTCAATGCCCCCCCCTACCACTAAACACCCTAATTTTTTTAAATTAAAACAAGAAAAATATGCCCTATTCAAATTTAAGTCTGAGAGTGTAATTTCCGGTCATATAGAGGTGCCCTAATCATAAATTTTCTTACCTGAGGTGGGTGGTTCCTCAATTTGTAAAGTCCTCCCTCTGCGTCAGATCACCTCTCTGAATTCCTGGATCCACCACTATTGAATTTTAACTATTGTTAAGCTTACTATATTATTTACGATGCTTTTATTGCAATTTTCACATCGCCTCAGAACATCCCTGAAAACTTTCAGGGCTTTCCAGGGGACTTCGACCCAGGGATGGCGCCAGGATTTCCCAGCACCCCACGGGGGGCAGCACCCCAGGGGGGGGGGGGGGGGTATTGTTAAACATTATCCAGCATCGAAAGAGCTTTCCAAAGATTCGAAACACGATAGACTTTGGTGATTTTCGACCTTCTGGATCATGTGACTTTATTGGTCTATAGCTCTGTAAATATGTATTATTAGGTTATAGGTGTAACTGAATTAAATGATCAGTGTATAATTTCCTTTCCATTGAAACCAACCATGTTTTATGTGGAGTGTCAGCCATCTTTAAATTCAAAATGATGTGGATAAAAAAAAATGGCACCGAACTTTTTTGAATTCAGCACACCAAAAATGACAATGTTTTAGCCAATAAAATTCATTTTGGCACAAAAATCTAGCTGGATTACATAGCGACGTACTAATAACAAAAACTGTGGACCTTCCAAGTGGATATAAAATTATATTCGGACATTAATTTCGCTTAAATAGGCATCTTCAAGTTTATTAACATCCTGTACTCATTTTTGACCAAAAACAGCTGGATGGGTGGGCTGTAAGCCCCAGGTTTCCAATAATAATTATTTCTCACTCAAAAATTTGCTTTGAAGTCTTAGTAGATTAGTACTGTAAAATCAAATATGTTTTGATTTCGGTAACAGTAACATTTATTTCATAATGGCCAAAACAATTTACAATACTGAAACGAAACGCATTAATAATTATATAAAACAGAAACATGTGTATTACAAATTCTAATAGATAAACATGTGTGTAAAATAGCACAGTGTAATCTGGTAACTAGACATATAATTACTTGCATCATTAATGTTTTGATGGTTAACATATTATGGTGGCTACCTCTGAGATTACAAAGAGTGGGTCTAAAAACAGTAGTAAATGACCTGTGTTAAGTCTTCAGTTGTACTTTTGAGATGATGAATGTCTTCTAAAAAAACATATTGAAACAGAATATTGGTTAACAGCATACCGAAACATGACATTAATGAGGAAACTTTACAATAAGAACAAGTTGCAATATCAAAAATAAAAAAGGGATTGGAAAAGGGCTGGCAAAATAAGCTCAATATCTCTCATAATACTGTACTAATAGTTATTATGTAAGAAATTATAATCCAGTTCAGCTTTGATGAAATGTAAGGATTGCATTATGGCAATCATTCTTTTTCTTGGAATTCTGTCTTCCTTTGGAATGCTTTGCCTATTACAATCCGACAGGCAACCTACATTGTTGATTTTAAGGCAGATTTAAAAACTCACCTTTTTAACATGTAGGCTACTTTTCTTAAATTTCTCTTAGCATTTTTATTTTTATTGTTAAGCGCATTGAGGCTTTAGCATAATGCGCTATATAAGCCAAAATTATTATTATTATTTATTATTATTACGTATTATTATTACCTTCTCATACATCCTGAGTAAACAAATAGGCAGATCTTTTGAAGTAAAGTTCTTGATAATGGACCCAAACGGTAAATTGATAAAAGCACATTTTAAGAAAAGAGCTAAGGATTAAATGGTAAACATGTATTGGGTGTTACTCTTCAATTCATCTTCAGTACAAACACAACACAAACCAATAGACTCGCCATTCTTAACTACGATTAGTAATAGTTATATACTCAGGCATATCGAAAAATATATGTACATAAAATTACAGTTTACAGCAAGAGAGCAGAATTGAGATCAAAGTTATTAGAAAACAAAAACAAAAAAAATTACTGTACAATTTAATAGATAAATGAAATATTTACACATTAAGAATTAGTGCCTACATTATTAAAAATAAAATTACATTACAAAAGAAAATACATTAGCAATATTAATAATTTAAGAAAAAACACCAAAAATATTCAATATAGAAAAAGAATAATATAAAAATATAAATAGTTTACAGAGTTTTGGCTCTATACTATGGGTTGAGAGGTCAAGGAATATATATATACACACATATATACATATATATATATATC
>NW_022708279.1:219117-221387 GCF_011630105.1 Anneissia japonica | reverse complement strand
ATATTATTATTATATCTTAATTAATACTAATACCCTACGATTTATGGTTTGCATAAACAGTCCATTGTAATACAGAACATTGCGTTTATATCCAATCAGTCACCATGTATTTTTCTTCATGTTCTAATCCTGTAGCTACACGATTCAGTCCAATTTTCTTCAGGAGCTCAATAAATAGACTCATTTGATTTTCTTTAATTTTTTCCTCAATTCTGGACTTAGTATCAGAGTCCTCTGGTAAATCCTTTGGTAAATCGTATACATCACCAGACTGCATACCTCGTATAGCAATAACACTCTACCAAGTTTCATCACTTTTTGTCAATGAATTGAGAATGATGTTATGTTGGTTTCTTGGAGTGCCATACCACTGGTATCATAGTAATATTATGTCGTATCTACAGGACCTTCACTGGGGCTCAACAACTGGCACATCGTGGTCGTGGATCTTAGCAGATCACTAGCATCTTCCACCTGATTTTTGCACAATAATTGTCGTGTCAACATAACCTGACAATCCATTGTTCCTCTGCAAATGAAAGTTTTGAAAATAAAAAAATTAAATTAATATTATTGAGCAGATTGCATGTTATGTCAATGAGTGAAACTTCATGAGACTATTCTGTATATTTATAGATTATTTTTGATCGCTTAGACACCTCTGTTATTTGGGCTATATCAATCTACCTATTATTATCATTATTTATTATTGTTAGGAATATTATTAGCCCTATTATCATTTACAAAATATTTGCTGGTTTTTTAATTATCTTACTGAATATAAGATCGCTTCCGATTTACTCCCATTAAAAATTAACCAAACTAAATATATTTAATTAAATTATGAATTATTTAAATTCTTACCTTCTACACATTATGTACTTCACCCGTTGGTATTTGTTGATACAGTATGTCAGTTCATGAACTTGTTCCATTATACTTCGGAGTAAAATCTTTCTTTCGGTACCAACAGAATTGAACAATCTAAAAAAGGGAAATCAACATTTAGATGTAGATTTATATATAAAACTTTTATTTTTCAACTGTGTTCACCAAATTTCATCCACCTAAATTCGGATTTCCTCGAATTAAAAAATATGTTATAGAACACACTGTAAAGTACAGATTGAAAAACAATTCATCTCTTTACATCAATCTGATTAATCAAATAAATAAAATTAGTGATTTGTTTAATTTTTTTATTATTGAAATTTGCAAACTTAAAAATTACAGTGTGTCTATAAGGAGCAATACCATGACAAGCCAATGCAGTTTATCAGTTCATTATAATCTTAAAAAGTACAGTCAAAATATATTTTTAGAAATCAAATCCACCTGTAAATAAAAAAAGAAGATTAAGTAGGGTCAACATGTATATGAATGTGGGCAGCTTAATAATAATCTGATCTCTCAAGCCATTCTTTATTCATAGGCCATAAAAATTATTTACAATATAGAATAATATAAAATAAAACCCATGTCATGGTTATTTGAAACAGTGAGGAATACCTTCATGTTGTTAGTGCGTCTTCTGCAAGAATGAGATTTAGGATTTTCAACAAGTCAATGAATTTGTTCATATTTTCTTCCATGATTATAAGTCTGTCTTCAAGATCAGTGATCATTTCCCAGCCATCTGTATAGTCCTTAGGAGGTGTATTATACAACTCATCGATCTGCGTCACATCGGATGGGGTCAGTATCATTCCAAATTTCATTAACTTTTGTCTGTGAGGTGTGAATTTTGTTGAAATGTTTCCTTCGCTTACATCAGGGAATGATGGTAGTTTTTCTTTAATCTCCTTTAAAAGACCTAAATGTTTGGTTACACTAATAGTATCACACAGGAGTCCAAGATTCCGTGAACTCAGATGATCATATGTAATCAAATTATTCAGCAAGTTCATCGTCTTATTTACTTGTGATAGCTTGTGATTGTCCACCTTGTCTCTGAACAACACTTTCAACATAGAAAGACTTTGGTGGCGGTCATACCAGCTTGAAACAACAGCTTTCAGCACATTGAAGTCCAATGATTCTATAAAATAATTATACATTTAAGATGTCAATATTTAAGGCTATTTTTTTTGCATTTTAAAATGTAGATTTCTATGGATAAAACACCAGGAATAAATTATCTTCGTTAGCAAACCCAACAATACAACTTAAACATACAGACAGCTCATTGAGCCTTTATCATTCCTATGATCCCTCCATCCATCCATATTATATATATATATATATATATATATATATATATATATATATAC
>NW_022708279.1:213601-217164 GCF_011630105.1 Anneissia japonica | reverse complement strand
ACCCGGCAGAACGAAAGAAGGAAACTCCGCTTTTCAGTTGTCTCAGGCGATTGATTTTTGACAAACAATGACCTTTCAGAGGTCAAATTGCTGTCAAGAATATGAATTGGCTGCTTCGCAGCAACTATTATTTCAATAACATCAACCCCATAAACAAGGTCTCCTCAGAAACAAGCAAAAATGTTTAAGATGTTATCCTGAAATTTTGTTGTTTTTCATTCTCATCAGTTTCTGTACAGTACTTGTTTTTAATAATTTCAAAATAAATGAAAACAAATCGCATACCTGCCACAAATAGATTCTGTACTTTAGCTGTTGGCATTACTATAAGTTCTCCTGTTTTATCACAATTTGTATACTCGTTCTTTAAGCAGTACTCAAGTTCTTGAAAGTGTGGTGTCTCTGGGTTCACGCAGACAAAGCAAAGTATGTTCAGAGAATAGCCAACAACTTTCTTAGACGGATATACCTCATCTAGATGTTGCTTTAACATGTTCAAAACCTGTAACAAAGAAATTGAATAACATTTTAATATTTCATATTATATAATACGATGGTTAGCCATTTGGTATTAAATCCATGGGCGTCGATTGATGGGGGACATTTGGTATTAAATCTAAATTATAATCTACATGACCAAACAGTTAATGACGTCATTACCTCTGTACATACGCTGGGATGCGGCTTGCACGTTGGCTTGTCCACACAGTGTTCGTCTCGCTCTTTCATCCGTGATATTTCAAGCTGCAGAAAGTAATATATTTCGCAAAACTTAATTGAAATTATTTACTTTCTTTTACCTTAATTTACAATATTTTGTAATATCTATAAATTGGAGTGACTAATACCCCTTTAATACACTGCCAAGGGCATAATAAACTCGTGTTAATTCCGGGGTGATCCCGGGTGCATTTCGCATTTACATCGAATGAAAAAGTCCTGGTTGATCCCGAGATGCTCCCATTTTACACCGGCAACGAACTCGGGTTCAAATAGCGCACTCAATTTTTGTTGCGATGGCGATCATCACTTCGCTCAAGTTCCTCGTCATCACAAAGCTAGAATTATTGTCAATATTGAAGAAATGCACCTGCAGATTTTTTTTAAATTATGCAAATAAAATCATTAAATAGGCAGTTTTCATATCAAGCCTATACCGGAGCGTAGAGGGTTTAATTTGAAAAGAGTCTAGGCCTAGCCCGTTGTTAGCAAAGTTTAGGCCTACATGACCATAGCTGCAGTAGGCACCAAGGTAAGGCCTAATTCCGGAAACAAATTTGGTGCTGTTTACACTGGCAACTTCAGAATGCACCCAGGTTGTCCTACGCTGAATGCGTCCTGCACGTCCATCCCGGAATGTTTAGCAACCCGAGTCGGACTTTTTGACATTTACACTAACCACAACTTGAGAGATTTTAACCTGGGTACTGGAAAATTCAAAATTTTTCTTGCAGTGTAAAAGGGGTATTAGATGGACTCACGAGAGATTCGTTGTCCATTTGTCAACCATCTTCTGCGGAATTATTTTACTTTGCTCATTTTAGTTCATATATATATTTGCTTAAAAATGGTCGAAATTTACTGTAATTCAATTTATTTCTATATTTTAAAGGTATGAACAAAAACAGCAAAAGGCCTAACAAATATATAATTTAATAGTAGGCATGTTTAACAACACTGAATATTGAAAAAAAAAGTATGTTCTTAGGCAAAATATAAATTTCTTGTTGCGCAAGCTGGACAGGACTAAAATCTTTATTTTTTTTTCTAGAAGTACAAATTTTAAAAACAAAAGACATACTTACTTTCAAAGACTGTTTGTTGTCAATGAAAATCCGACCTAGTCTCACACAATGCTTATCATCGAATATAATTTCAGCCTTATTCTGAAACAATTTAGGGTCACCACGGCAACCCCTATCCTGACTCAAGCTTACAAATCTAACGACCAAGACATCGTAGACGGCATCGGGGAGAAAGTCTTTAGGCGTCACATAGATGGATACTGTCTGCTCATTGTCTTTCTTAATCTCCAATCTATTATTAGGCATGGTCTTCATCCGAGAAGGCACGACAAAAAGTCGAGCATCCACTTCTGGTGCATTCTTTATTTATAAACGATGAAAAAAAAAATTTATATCAATCAATATGAGGTGCAAAATGTACATTATAATTTGGTCACCTCCCAACTTCTACAAACCAATAGTATTTTTCCACCAAAATATATAAAAAATACTAAATTTAATTATATAATAGAACATCCATATAATCAAAAATTTACAGCCTGATAGGCATATAGAGGCTCAGGCCTACGAAAGTTTATCACATATCTAGTAAGTAAACATAAATGGTTGTCTGTAGTTGCAATAATCCTAGCAATAACCTACCTTTTCAAAGAGAAGCCCAAACGTCTTCATGAGTTCAATGCAGTCTTCAAAGACGTCATTGTCATCGTGACTGCCAGTAAGTTCATTTTTCCATAAATAACGTACTAGATGTTCCTCAAGAATCCCTTCTTTATCCAATTTACGCCAATACTTTACCATCACTGGAATCTACATGAAGATAAAACAAACTAACATATGGACATTAAATTCTATGAAGAGGAGTCCTTAAGACAACTAAACAATCCTCTTAACTATCGGAAGCTCACAGAGGACCCCACTCCGGAAATTTCTAAGGAAGTGAAAAAATCTGTATTTAAGATGGTTAAAAAGGTTCCATCGTTCCCAAAATTGGACCCCATCTCATCCAGGTCGATCCAGCACCAGGACGTTTCTATGTCCTACCCAAAATCCACAAAGCAGGCCATCCTGGCAGACCCATCATTTCGGGCAACGGTACTGCTACAGAAAAAATCTCTGAATATGTGGATGATTTATTGAGACCATATGTTGTTGCTCTCCCCTCGTACATCAGGACCTCACGGACTTTATCCGCAAAATTAACCAAATTTCAAATTTACCTAATAATACTGTTCTGGCTACACTTGATGTTTCGTCATTATATACTAATATCCCTCATGAAGAAGGTGTTAATGCGTGCATTTCAAATTACAAACAAATTCGGGGCAAAACCCCATCTAAATCACATCTATGTGAAATTATCATGCTGATTCTGACCAATAATAACTTTGTTTTCGGCGACGGTCATTACCTACAAATTCATGGAACAGCGATGGGCACTAAAATGGCTCCATCTTTTGCTAACTTATTTATGGGACAATTTGAGGCCAATTTCCTGTCCCTACAGCTCAAGAAATCAGATGTTTGGTTTCGTTACTTTGATGATATCTTTATGATCTGGACCCATGGTGAAGATAGTTTGGATACGTTCCTATTGAACATTAATTCGGCTCATCCCACAATCAAATTCACTGCTAACAAATCCACAAGCAGTGTAGATTTTTTGGACATCACCGTGACCATGGAAAATGGTGCACTTAAAACTGATCTCTTCCGTAAACCCACGGATAAGCATATGTACCTGCTCCCTAGCAGCTGTCACCCCCCGCACTGTACAAAAAACATTCCGTACAGCCAAGCATTGCGCATGAGACGCAT
>NW_022708279.1:210274-213570 GCF_011630105.1 Anneissia japonica | reverse complement strand
AGCAAAAAGTGGAAAATTTGACTCCCGAACATTATTAAACAAAAAATCATCAACAACTTAAACAACTCAGACTATAGTCAAATTTATTGGAACTGTGCAACCCGGTGTAGGCTTGTTCAGGTACCTAAGGCCGAAGCCTGCATACCCCAAACTATGCATCCCGGGGAAGGAACGTTAAATCATATATAGGCCTATATATATGTAGTATTTGTTATTGTCATGATGGAATAGACAATAACTGGATATGTTATAATTACCTTGACAACATCATTAGGTTTTACAACTGTGATGACTTTCATGAAGATTCCAATCAGCATATGGATGTTAATAATCACTGTGTTCTCCAACTTCTTGTTAGTGGGCGAATACAGAATGATTCCAACATCATTAAGGTAATTAAGGACATGGATGACGTTATCTTCATTAATACCACAATCAACAGCAATCTTAGTGATCTAAAAAAATAAGGAACATATAAAAAAAAAATAATAAAAAAAACAGACTTAGACTGTCTCAAAATATTACCACTCTAAACCAGTTTAATCATAATTAAATTAATTAGCAAATTCACATTTATTATAATTACAAATACTGTCGCTAAAAAATTTAAATGTTAAAAAAAACTATATAGGTCATCAAAAGTTGCCTTAAATAAAACTTATATTATGACCATAGTCAATTTCAAAAATACCATTTGTGCTAATTTACTTCAAATTGAACTTTTATTATAAGGTTTTTTGCAATTTGAACTTCCCTGTATATCAATTTTCATGCCATGTTTAGATTTTTTTTTTCTTTTATCTTTTTTTTTTTATTTTGATACTTTTGCGTTCTGTTAAATATTCTACTTCTGTTTACATTCTTTTGTTAAGAAAACCGGACTATTTTGAAAAGCAGTACTGCCCTACTAAAAATGCTATCTAGTCGAAAGAAAGAATAAATAAATAAAAATAAATAGTCCTAAGCAGTAATTTAAAGAATCATGATACCTCATTCAAGGACATGTGCATTGTTGTCTTCCCAGCGTCTTGTACCTTAGTTTGAAAGTCAACCCAATTAATGGGAATAGTTTTTGCCATTCCCTTCATGTAACCACCAACATTGGTTTTTAATCGTTCAATCCCTTCATCCATTTTTGCATTGTTAGCTACTGCATACATATTGCGGTCAACATGACTCTCGTACGGTGTGTCTTCGATTTCCTTAAATATCCTTCTGAATTTGGCTTCAATCTTTTAATAGAATTAAATTGAACACTATATCAATTATTCTTAGAAAAGATATACTGCAATTAAAATAAAATAATATTTAGTTTAATGGCTTACCTGTGCCTGCTTCTCAGCATCGCTTCCTTCTAGAAGGTCCTTGTGCGTCCCAATCAGACTAATTGGGGGTGATGCGATCGTGCCATTAATCAACGGTTTCTTGTCGGTGCGATGTAGCACTACGGTGTGTTCGTAAATCGACCTTATCCAGAATATGATCATTTGGAGATTAGTCATCTCAAAGTGTCCCTGAAAATATATAATAGTCACATAATTCAAAATGAAATTAAGACAATATTAATGTAGGATAAACAAATAGTTAAATTTACAAATTAACTGTAAGTGCAAAACAATGCAATTAAGTAGTAAGTTATACTGCATTCCATAAACAATACTGTAAATATAAAATAAAACAATAAAATTTCAATAGGACCTATTAAAAATCATGAATACATTGTAAAAAAATACATCTAAAACCAATATCATCTAGAAACTATGTCAAGCAGGGTTTGTTTCAGAGAATATTAATCCTCAAAAAGTAGTTTAGGCCATATTAATTTATTTTTTTGTCTCAAAGCTCTCCTGTTTCTAAAAATCTGTTGCGGGATGAGATTTTATATTAATTGAAAAAAAAAATTCAATAAAAGTATTATTATGGTTGAATGAAGTGACCACAAACACCATGTATGATGCTACCCAGAAAACAGCACTGATACGAACTGCATTTGAGTAATGTCTTCTTTTTTTTTCCTATGTTGTCTAGACATTATTTAAAAAACTATCTTGTACTAAACATAAAAAAAAAATAAAAAATCGTAATTCACTTTTTTTGCAATCGTATATTAAACAGATTGGATAATACAAAATACTCAGAGGAGGAAAAATACTTCAGGACTAACACTTGTTAGAAGGAAATCCTACAGTGCAAATGTGAGGCAGGTCTACGCCTACACTAAGATTAATTTTTATTAATTTGCTCAATCAATCAAGCAATCAACATAACATTTATTAACTTCCTTTTTTGCAACAGAAAAATATAACAGACAGTGATAAAGTAGTTAATTAATAGTAAAGATATGCGAAAAAGGAGAAGGCAAAGACCCGAAAATATAAGAAAAAAAATCTTGTTTAGGGACTGCCTGGGAAATAATAATAATTTTAAAAAAAGCAAACAGGGATAGAACAGAAAACCAGAAACAAAACAAATCAGAATCATGTTGTATGTGGTAATTTTACCTATTGATTGTACCAGGAAGTTAAAAATATTGTTTGGAGGTTTGAATGGCAAAGTAATAATATATATTAATGCTTGCGGTACACCAAGTAGATAGTTCTGAAAAGAACTGTTGTTGGTTAAGAATTTCTTGACGATCGATTGAGTTGCTTCGATCGTCTTCAGGAGAATAATATTTGCAGATATTCCAAAAAGTGAAATACTTAGTGAGACTTGATGCTGATTGGTTGAAAACTAAACAATAGCTGAGACTACATGTGAAAAGGCTAATACAAAAGCCAAAATTCACAATCTGCGCAAGAGGGTGGGGCACGGCTAGAAAGGTTACATTTTTTTAAATGTTCCTTTTAGGTGAGAATAACACGCGTAATTTACTAATGCACAAGAGCTTTAGACAACAATCAAATTAATATGGTTATTTACTTTATGAATATCTCTTGGTTTTGCAAATTCTTCCAAATCATCCAACAAACTAAACACTACTCCGTAAGATGACCCATCTGTGAGGAAAACCTGAAAATACAAATAGTAAATATGCAAACAGCATATGACTAACACAAAATTCAAACATGAAACATGTTTTCAAGGGTACCCTATCGTGTTACAGTCTGCCACAAGTCATTTAAAATTTTAATATGTAAAAGTTGAAAATTTATTTGCTAAATTGATTTTTAAAAAATATAATAGAATAAAAAAAGATTTGTTCTCATCGACATACAAAATAAAATTTAAAAAAAAAATAATACTTCATAACAATTTAATTTTTTTATTAATATAAATTTGTGTATATATATATA
>NW_022708279.1:206633-209524 GCF_011630105.1 Anneissia japonica | reverse complement strand
GTGGATGATGATAATGGTGATGGTGTTGTTAATGTTGATAATGATAATTGTGGTGCAGTTGTTTATAATTAGGATGATGATTGTGATGGTGGATGTAGTGATGATGAAGATGTTTTTGAAAATTTGAAAAAAAAATATTGAGTGAAATACGAATACCCCATAATGATGATAATGATGATGATAATAATAATAATAATAATAATAATAATAATAATAATAATAATAATAATAATAATAATAACAATAATAACAATAATAATGACTGTATTATTATTATTACTATTACTCTGGACTCTACACAGCGCCTCATGGAGGTTTTGTTAACGATGATGATGATTGCGATGACAATGATGACGATGATGTTGGTGACGACGATGAAAGTAGTGGTGGTGATGAAGATGATAATGAAGATGATGATGGTGACGGTGGATGATTCTAATGGTTGTGGTTATTGGTTCATTGATGATAGTTGTAATGTTGATGCCGATAATGGTGACAGATCAGTGGTGGCGCCAGAGGGGGGGGCTGTAGCCCCCAGCCAAATGAGACTCCACTAGCCCCCCCCCCCCCGTCAGGGCCTTTAGCCCCTCTGTCGGGCAAACTTTCATGATTTATATCTTGTATGTTCAATGTTGAAGGTTCCAGAGTTTAAAAATAGGCGAGTTGCTTGGCCGAGCGGTTAAGTCAGGGGCACCGTGACCTTTAGCTCTAATATCGGCGTTGGTTCGAACGGCTCACTCGCCAATGGTTCCGGTGGTGGAACAAGTCTTCTCGGATAAGGACTTTAAACCGTAGGCCCAGTGTACGCATTTGGCTTGTGTGCACTTTAAAGAACCCAATATATCATTCGAGAAGAGTAGGGGGTTACCCCGGTGTACTGGTCCATTAAGTCCCCTGATGTTAAATGGATATGCCACGTAGGACAGTGATTAAGTTCACTTATTGGCATATCCTTGGCCCTCGTGCCTAAAGAAATGAAATGAAATGAACCTGGAATGCAGCATTTGCAAAGATAACAATATATTTTATACCACTATTACTACTACTACCTAGCAACAAACCTAACCTAACATACACAAAAACAACAGGAAGTCAAATTAAAGTATAGGCCTACCTGGGGATGGTCTTTGAAGGCTTTGCAATGGGTGTTTACCCTGAACCGCTGATCTCAATGAGTCGGGCATCGGCTGATTCCGGGCTAAGTATCCGTAAGCCTGTATCTGAGCTTCGAGCTGCTGCAGCTGATGAGGCAAGAACAACTGTCTTGATGGTGGGGGTTGCAGATGGCCACCATATCCTGTCAAAAGATAATAGTAATAACAAATGAATTGACTTGATTCCTCCTTTTCCTATATTAACAAGCGCTTCTTCACGCTGCGGTAGACATGTTCGATCAATAACAAACGTTGCTGAGCAGCGAAGCGTAACCAACAGAAATAACATAGCGTTTCGTTTCGGCCATACTTTCGGAGGTCATGTTTAATATTCAAAAATGCATAAATCCTTAACGGAGGGTCGTATCAAAATAATTTTTTCCCTTAAAATGTTCACAAAGGACATATCTAGGTACTGTATGAATAAAAAAAAATATTAAAAATTTGTTTAGTCTGTCAAAACGATTTTGTATAGTTTGTTGCTATTCAAGTTTTGACAGACTAAACAAATTTTTAATTTTTTTGGTATTCATACAGCACTTTGCGAACATTTTAAATTAAAAAATATGTCAATACGACCCTCCGTTATGGAATTATGATTCTTTAAGTAACATGGCCTCTGAAAATATTGCCAGCACGCTATAAGATTATTTGGTCGAACAGTGAAATATGGCAATGTGTGTGTGTTAACGCTACACAAAATCGGTCTTCCATTTTCAAGTTAAGTTTTGACAGACTAAACAAATTTTCATTTTTTTTTTGTTATTCACACAGAATGTAGATATATTCTTTGTACGAAAGCCCATTAGTGCCAATAAAGTATATGTTCATTAATCCGTAATAACGAATTACGGTACTAATTCGTAATTACGGATTACTACTCCGTAATAACGAATTAGTTAATTCGTTATTACGGATTACTAATTCGTAATAACGAATTATTAATCCGTAATTACGAATGAACTAATTCGTTATTACGAATTAGTAATCCGTAAATACGGATTACTATTTCGTTATTACGGATTATATTCAGCTGAGAATCGCGACCTCGTTGAACACTAGCCTGGGTGCAGTAGGAAATTAGCGAGGAAAAAAAAGTAAAGGACAATTTATTTTTGTTTTTTTCTGAATCAATATATCATATAGTGTCTCAGAAAAAAAAAATCCCCATTCTTAGAGCTTGGGCAATTTTTTTTTTACAGCACTTTGAAATTTTGACATAAAATATCCTTTTCTGGATTAATTAAGATGGAGGTAGGGGAAATAAATGTATGCTTTTAGTCACTTTTAAATATACTATGTATATCAAAAGTAACAAGAACTTGGCTTAATAGTTACTCTTCAATCTCGTTAAAAAATTTAATCGGAATAATGACGTTATCACAAAAAATTTCAAAATGGTGGCCATTTTGGCTGTAAAAACTTTTTTTTAAATGTAAAATCAATTTATTGTTAACAGAGCAATTTCATACAACGATAAAATAAAACACACACACACCCACCCACACACACACACACCCACACACACACACACATGAAGCGAAGTAGACTTTTAGAACACAATTTATTTCAACATGAATTTTTCAACCTGTCCTCGGGTCATCTTCAGCATGACTGATTTATAAACACTATGTTATTATGTCAACCTCTACATAATGTTCATAAATCAGTCTTGAAGATGAGAGGTTAAAATATTCATGTGGAATTAAATTGCATTCTAAAAGCCTAATCAGTTTC
>NW_022708279.1:193087-206286 GCF_011630105.1 Anneissia japonica | reverse complement strand
TGTGTGTGTGTGTGTGTGTTTTATTTTATTGTTGTATGTATATCATTGTTTTGAAATTGCTCTGTTAACAATAAATTAATATTACATTTTTAAATTGTTTTTACCGCCAAAATGGCCACCATCTTGGAATTTTTGTGATGACGCCATCATTCCGATTACATTTTTTAACGAGATTGAAGAGTAACTATTTAGCCAAGTTCTTGTTACATTTGATATACAGTACAAGCATATGTAAAAGTGACTAAAAACATACATTTATTTCCCCTACTCCATCTTAATTAATCCAAAATAGGATATTTTATGTCAAAATTTCAAAGTGCTATAAAAATAATTGCCCAAGCTCTAAGAATGGGGATTTTTTTTTTCTGAGACACTATATGATATATTGATTCAGAAAAACCAAAAATAAATTTTCCTTTATTTTTTTTCCCCGCTAAATTCCTACTGCACCCAGGCTAGTGTTCAACGAGGTCGCGATTCTCAGCTGAATATAATCCGTAATAACGAATTAGTAATTCGTATTTACGGATTACTAATTCGCAATAACGAATTAGTTAATTCGTAATACGGATTAATAATTCGTAATTACGAATTAGTAATCCGTAATTACGTATTAGTAATTCGTTATTACGGATTACGGAACATATACTTTATTGGCACTAATGGGCTTTCGTATCTTTGCGAACATTCTAAAGAAACAAATATGTTGATACGACCCTCCGTTAAGGATTTATGATTTTTTAAGTAACGAAATATGGCCATTGCTATTGGTTACGCTTCGCTGCTCAGCATTGTTTGTCATCAATCGAATAGGTCTACCACCGCAGCGTGAAAAAGGCGTACTTTATGTGTACTATATATATAATAGTATAGGCCTAACATATTTTTTAACTGTGTTTCCATTTCTAATTTCATTTAATAGTGGAATGCCCACCATTTGCAGAATAGTGTCAAAAATAAGAGCAAACAGTAAAACTACTTTAGGAATCGTATTCAAAGTTTTTGCTTTCGCCGTGTTAATACCGCAAATACCACCGCTCACTTTCCTTGAGTTTCCAACTGTTGTTCATTCATTGAAGCATCAATTCTCTAACAAAGGTTCATAATATTCAAACTCACGATGTATATGTAATGACGAAAGCGACGTTACCTCCGAAGTTCTATTGCGGGGTCAACATGTGACGTCTATGCCTAGTTAGCATTTATTAATTTGGTTTAACAGTGTACATCAAAATATAAGGTAAATGTAACCTGATCGTTGTGTTTGTAGGCTAGGCATATAAAAATAAAATTACGTATAATATTATACCTCTGCTTCTCTTTCGTTTAGTCGGGGGCATAAATGCTTCTGGTAAATGAACCTGTAATTAAACAATAATTTATTTATTTTAACGGATATTAAATACTGGTGTATCTTCATTAAAATAAAATACAGCATAGACAAGTACATGCAGTTGATATAGGGCCTACTTCCCAAATGCTTGCATTCTAAAATTTATTTTACATTAGGGCTTATATAAACATCTCACTATCATGTACTACCCCATCAATAACATTAGTTAATATTACCAACCTCTTTATCATTCATAAAATGTATAGGCCAGGTAATAATCTAGAACAGTGGTTCCCAACCTGGGGTCCGCGAAAAATAACTATTGGTCCGCCAAGTCAAGGGGGTCCGCAGGGGCCCGCGGAAATTGTGGGGGTCCGCAAAAATGTTGGGAGTCCTCTAGATTATTAGAACAACTTTTTCATGATTCCATTATGTTTTCTTGTCTAATACAATAGTGTGATCATGCCTTGATAATAATGCAATACCTTTGACAGGCATGGCTTCGTTCACTGTAAATTGTTTTAACTGGCATTAGGTCTATATTTTAATTCCAATATTTTATTGGTGATCTCATATAATCTTTTAAATTTTTTTGTGTATTCTCCATGTAAATATGTTTAGTAGAGGAGAGCCACTTAAATAGTAGCAATCCACAGGTAATGTACATCTTGTTTCCATGTTTTCTCTTGTATTGCTTTTAACTGGATATTGAATAATTTTTTTAAATGACGAGGGAGCCCTAAATTTGACAAAGTTAAAGTAAATAGGGGAATAACCAAATACCAATTCAAGTTTTGAAAGTGTCATTTCCGCCATCTACAAGTTCCATAAACATAACAATTTCCTACCTCAGCCCCAACCAGGATGAGGCTGAGGTACCGTAAATCCCCTATTTGTTTACTGTCTAGAGGACTCCCAACATTTTTGCGGACCCCCACAATTTCCGCGGGCCCCTGCGGACCCCCTTGACTTGGCGGACCAATAATTATTTTTCGCGGACTCCAGGTTGGGAACCACTGTTCTAGATTATTACCTGGCCTATACATTTTATGAATGATAAAGAGGTTGGTAATATTAACTAATGTTATTGATGGGGTAGTACATGATAGTGAGATGTTTATATAAGCCCTAATGTAAAATAAATTTTAGAATGCAAGCATTTGGGAAGTAGGCCCTATATCAACTGCATGTACTTAGAGATGTCTATGCTGTATTTTATTTTAATGAAGATACACCAGTATTTAATATCCGTTAAAATAAATAAATTATTGTTTAATTACAGGTTCATTTACCAGAAGCATTTATGCCCCCGACTAAACGAAAGAGAAGCAGAGGTATAATATTATACGTAATTTTATTTTTATATGCCTAGCCTACAAACACAACGATCAGGTTGCATTTACCTTATATTTTGATGTACACTGTTAAACCAAATTAATAAATGCTAACTAGGCATAGACGTCACATGTTGACCCCGCAATAGAACTTCGGAGGTAACGTCGCTTTCGTCATTACATATCCATCGTGAGTTTGAATATTATGAACCTTTGTTAGAGAATTGATGCTTTAATGAATGAACAACAGTTGGAAACTCAAGGAAAGTGAGCGGTGGTATTTGCGGTATTAACACGGCGAAAGCAAAAACTTTGAATACGATTCCTAAAGTAGTTTTAATGTTTGCTCTTATTTTTTGACACTATTCTGCAAATGGTGGGCATTCCACTATTAAATGAAATTAGAAATGGAAACACAGTTAAAAAAATATGTTAGGCCTATACTATTATATATATAGTACACATAATTCTGTCTCTTATACACATCTAGATGTGTATAAGAGACAGTATTTGAACTTTATAGTTGTCATACCTGAAGTACAAATGCTTTTATATATATTTTTAACATTAAACTGTCATAAGGCACGCATAACAAAAGTACGGTAAACTAACGCCCTTGTCACACGAAAATTACACTTTTGTTTGCTGCAGTTTAATTTCGTTTGTCTTCGTTCGTGTTAAGTAAATTTTTCAAAATCTGAAGAGATTATGCGACCCATCATTTTTTTTTTTCGCGACCCAAACTTTGAGTCGCGAACCCATAGGTTGCGGAACGGTGGATTAGAGCGTAGCAGGGCCGAGACGCGCTCTGCCACCAGCCGTGAACGTACAGTATTGCCGATTTACAACAAGCAATAATGTGATAAAAAGAAGAATAATCTATACATGCCATGAAATGACTTAAAACATTATTTTCATCACGATTGACAGAAAAAAAAAATTGGGTCTTCGTTTTTCGCGCCTTCGGTCTTCGTTTTGTAGATACCCATAGGCCAGGGTGTCAATAAAAAGAAGACCCCCGGTCAATTCACAAACAAAATTTCGAAGAATCTCGTAATTATGATTTTGTGACAGCCTGGTGTAGTATCATTTAAAAAAGATTAAGAAATGTGGGTCTTCGTTTTTATGGTCTTCGGTCTTCGTTTTGTCTACACTCATTGTGTCTATAAAACGAAGACCATTTAGTATTTCTTGATAGGCCTATTCCTCATTTTATTCCGATGAAATAATGAAATAGGTAGCCATATACTTAACAATTTTTTTTAATTAGATAATTGAGAAATAATTGGGAGGTCTTCGTTTTACAAGTTTTCGGCCTTCGTTTTGCGACAGACAGGCCAAGTGTTATTCGCACCTAGGTTTTCTCGAGGTAGGCCTATTGATTAACATGCAAAAAATCACTACTTTTGGTAACACCTGCACTGCTGATAGGCTTATGCTATTTATTATCGAAATGACAAATATATGTTACCATCGGGATTCGAACCCAAGACGGAGGTAGCGCTAGTGGGGGGGGGGGGTTTCCAGGGGAAAGTACCCCCGAACCCATCGGGGACCTCTGGACCTCCCGCTTGGACCTTCCTGTTGAAGAATTTCCAGCAAGGTCGTCGGGGAAAAATCAAATCTCGAGCTCCACTGTAGTACAATTCAAGCATGTCTTACTAGGCTTGTCAACATTTTAGGGAATAAAAACTGTGTAGTGCAAGCAATCCCCCAACAAATTAAATTTTTCCCCGACCGGGAAGGGTGGTTATGAGGGTGTGTTTGATCATGAAACAAGCATAAATTTACCACAGCAGATGTAGATGCAACATAACTGGATGAAGATGGTCTTTCTACATCAGAAACAAATTCAGATTTGTTTTGTTCACTGTTTGGCTGTTTCAACTTCTTTGCAACATTTGCTGCAATACCGTACTCAAGTGTCTGCTTGGCTTGTTCACAAACTGTACACAATTGAAAAGTTACCCATGAATAAGGTCATTAAATCATAGTATAATCAACAGAATCACACAGTTAGGCTTTGAACATAGTACGGTAATAAAATTATTGCGTGGCAGTGTGGCTTAGGCGGTGGTTCCTGAAAAGTAAACGAATAATCCCAGGTTCAAATCCGGGCAGGGGTCCTTTAAGGTCTAGCTGAGCGTTTGCTGCGAGGATGCTTCTTGTGTTGTAAGGCCCCATAAAAAAAATGATTAGTTTATCATCCCCGCGCGCATCTCTTTTGACGAAATCGCGATTTTTTTTTTTTTTTTTTACTAGATTTTTTTCATTGAAAAAACGATCGTTTGTTCGTCAATTATTACGTGGCAGTGTGGCTTAGGCGTCGGTGGTTCGTGAAAAGTAAACGAATAATCCCAGGTTCAAATCCGGGCAGGGGTCCTTTAAGGTCTAGCTGAGCGTTTGCTGCGAGGATGCTTCTTGTGCTGTAAACACCCGTTGAAACCCGACAAGTCGATTTTCAAGTGCAATTTTCTCGAATAATCCTCACATTGTGAATTAGGCTCAATATACATCCGTGTGTATCCCGTTACACATTGTGTGGCTGCAACAGGTACCCAGGGGCCCAAACCAAATAAATATTTTATTTCCAAATTTAATGAACACAAATAAAGGATTTTAATTATTATCACATAATTTAGGTTTAGTATTATAAATCATACCGTCTACATCCTTCTGCTCCTCCCATTTGCTGTAATCTCCATCAGTTTGAAAGACAGTAGTTGTAACAATACCATTGGTTGACGGCTCATGCATATCAAAACTATGATGATGAAAGTTTTACATCATCATGATAGAAGTGAATAATAATTTTGTCAGCAACAAAAAAAATTATAATTATAGTGATTGGTTTATAGCATTTCTAAAATAACAAATAATTATAACCAACAAAACGGATATAGAATATAACTTATAGGAAAAAAAATCCTTACCTGCAGTACAAACTGGTGATTAATATTCGAAATGCAAAAACAACAATAAATTTCGCAGTTGCTGCTATTAAATCCCAATTGCATAATAAAGTAAAGTCGTGTCATCCGCCACTCGACCCCGTTACCTAGCAACAACTTTACCACGGAAAGTTACAAGTAAACTTATACGCGCACACTAGCGCGTGCATGTTAAAAGTTGAGTAGAAAACGAACGTACACTGTAATGTTAAAACTAACAGAAAAAAAGCAAGTAAAGTAAATCGATATAAAGTACAAAACCTAATACATCCGATTGTACTTACTCTTTCCCAAGCATGGCTTTGACACAAGATGTTTTTCCGGAACCCTCGTTACCTAAAAACATCATTCTTGAATTAACAACTGTTATTTCACCAGTTTTAAGTGCATCTTTGAATGCTTTGACGGCTTCGGGACCCCTGGCTAAAATCTCTGACGGAATTGATAGTTCTAATTAATATAAAAATAAGAATCAAATATTTAGTATGTTGTCCTTCTATACTTTTTATTTAATTCACTTTCTAAATTACATTTTAATTAATTACGATTAACATTTCTTACAATTCTCAATCACAATGCAACTGAATTGAAATAATATAGTAGTGTATAATAATATTAGAAAGTAAATGTAATGAGTAATATGTCTGTTAAATGTGGTTTAAACAGGTCATTATCGTACCTTTAAGTAGTTCTTTCAACTCCTCCTTTTTCTTGGTTTTCGTGGTTTCTTCGTAATTTACACATTCGTTATCATGATACACATCAAGAGGCGTCTTTCCATCCTGCAATAACAGACACGAGCACGCGATGATTCGTTTCATTGCACGACGGTTGCAAATTAAATCAACAAAAAAACAGTGGTACCGTATATTTTGGTTTAAAAACCATAATGATATAATAATAAAATGGTAAATAATAATTTAAATAATCAACACTATGAGCATTACAACTTTATATCTATTGTTGTAAATTACTATCACATCACATCGGAGAAAAAATATTTATTGAAATCATACTTAAAAAAATCATTATCATTACAATATTCGCTAACATTTTAATCGATTAATGTTTTATGAATTTATATTTATTACGTTGGTTTTAATTAGTAAAAATGTTTCAAGTAGTTTCATATACAGTTGTTGTATTAAGGTCATTGACTGATATTCTTTTGATGCATTTCATTTTTCTGTACATTACCTTATTTTTTATTGTCACTGACGCACCAAAGGTGATATTGATAATTGCGAGTTCCTTGTGTTCCTCGTGCGTCAGCCACTGATTCTCTAGACTGTAATGTAGTGGTGTGCGTCCAAGCTGCAATGAAATGATAATCAACGTCAAGTTTGCTGAACACGCACAACACAAGAATATCAATTAACAAATATTACGCAAACGTAAAAGACCTGAAATAATTTATAACCATAATAGGCCTACTTAATTATCGCCAATGAAATATGTAATAATAATAATAATATAGACCTATAAAAATGTATTATAATAAAATTGATGATTATAATAATGAAGATGGTGATGATAATATTATGAGGACAGATACTTTTATGAATATTTAAATAATGAAATGATACTATTCCAGCTAATAATAATAATTACAACGAAGTGATGCCGATGACGATAATGATGATGATGATAATGACACTAACAATAGTAATACAATACTGTATTAATTATGGTGTGTCTATTAAAAACATGTTATTGTAATATAGCTAATTATATTTTATTATGACGGGCAGTACTTTAAAGGTATACAAAATACAATGTTTAAAAAATATAATCTAAACCAGTTGTAAATATAATAAATTATACCACGGTATTACATCCAATAATATTAGATTACTATTACAAAATTAGAACGTGATGTATTGAATGTGTTTGTGAGTGAATTAATGTTAATTTGTTAGCAATGAATAAAGTGTTGTTTTCTTCTACTGTACTCACGTTTTCTTGCGTGTTAATCTTCTTGTTGGTTTTTTCCAACACGCGTCTCATTGCTGACACGCGTGCGAGGAACGCCAAGCGATGGAGAATAGTGGAACCAGCACGACGCTACAAGACAAACGTAGAATATGATGAGAAAGAAATAATAAACAACAACAAGAAACTATACACACACCACATATCAACAACACATAACAACTCACAAACATCACACATACATTACTTATTACATTCATCATTATTAAATACTAATTACATTATTTAATATTTTTTAAATGTGGTTTTTTAGGCGAAATCGCGCAAAAAATATTTGTATCAATTGGCCTATGTTTTACACACAATAGTAAAATATTTCCAAATCGGGATTTTTAGCGACAATACTTTTTGTGAAAAATATCAATTTTATTGTCACCAATTTATTCAGTTAACTGTATTAAGCAGAACAAATCCAAGCATGACTATTTTTGTAAGTGTAATATGTATTTTTTTCACAATATTTCATATGAATTAGTGATAATGGCCAGAGCATAGGCACTTTGAGTTATTTGTATGTTTTATGATGTGTACACATGTTGTGTGCTTGTGATGTTTAAAATGTAATGATATTTAATTCCACTCACCGAATGTTCTAAATTATCTTTAGTCGCTGTTTCAATCATATTCTCTAATAAATCATCTGGTGCAATGATATTTAATTCTACTCACCTCCTGGTGTTCTAAACACTCAACTGTTGCCGTTTCAATCATATTCTCCAACACATCATCTGGTGCTCCCGGCTGCACAGCGCGCATTAATGGCGTCCAGCCGTTCTACGAAAACAAACATTACATTGAATTACGATACAGTTCATACAACTACCAACATTATTTTTTACGAGTTTCAATATTTCAATGGTACGATAATATTCCAATATGATTTAAGAATTATTATATTATAAACAGTTAAAAATGTGTGTTATAATACGCATATTCATTTAAATTCATTTTATTTTTTTTTCATAATTAGGAGTTAAAATAAGAACATCAAATACTGTAATATTCTTTATAAGTGATTTGGAAAAGGAAGTAGGTCTAGACATAAACTAATAGTTGTTGGGCCATGCTAGTGGTGAATTCAAGGGTCGGAGTTCAGCCGGCTCGCCCCCCCCCCCCTAAATTTTTCAAAATTGTAAAGAATTGGAGAAAAACGGAAAATCATTTTCAAATTTAAGTCTCAGAGTGCCATTTCCCGTCACCTAGAGGTTCCATAATCGTAAATTTTCTTACCTCAGCTCCAATTATGCTGGGGTCATCATTCCTGATGATGACATAATTAATGTCGAAATATTGAATCCCGACACGATGTTAGTACAGTGTTATAGTAGGCCCTATTATATGCCTTGTAAATGGTTCGTGCGTGAACCATGTAATTATTGATAAGTTATTTTGAAGAGAAGGTACGGTACTGTGTCAGTGAATAGGTCTAAACATAAACGTATATATGTTGGATCATGGTTTGTGTTTTGTTTTTAAAATTGATATTAGCATGTCTATGTTTTATCAGTACAGTATATATAGTAGGCCCTATGCCTTGTAAATTGTTCGTGCGTGAACCACGTATTAACATTTTATAAAAACAGGAGAATACCTGACAACGGCGCGTGTAAATAATTTCAATTTTAAATTTGAATTTTCTTTATTTATTTATTTGGTTTTTTTTTTTTAAATTTAAAGGCCTACTCATTAACTAAAAAGAACAGCACGAGTAAAACAAGTAGGAACAATTAGAGTAGATAAATCATTTAGTACGAAAGTCCCTAGACAGAATGCCGCATGCCCAGTTTAGTAGTTTACGCAAAGAATATTAGAACATATTATTTTTGTACGTTTGTAAAATAACGTTTTTTTTAATTGAAACTTTTAACACAATAAAATACACAATGTAAGTAATTTAAATATAATAAATAATATTTTCGAAAAAAAAAATCATTAGTTTATCACCCCTCCCTCGTCACTTTTAGGAAAATTCTTTTGACAATGACAGTCAGTTATTTAAACATAACATGTGATCAAATTATTGATATAATACTATTTTTAAAAATTCATTTAATTAATGGACTTTTTCTTGAGAAATGAAAATGAAATCAACATTTAAATGATGTGTATATACTAATAAATTTAGATAAAATATTAACCAGAATAAATAAATATATACGAACCAAATGCAAAAAACCAAAAAAAACTACCTCCCTCATCAGTTTTTATTCGTTGATAGGTTGATAAACTAAGAATTATTTTTTATGTCGCCTTAGCTAACACATGGAAGTTTTTTGTGTTTGGATTTTTAAATAACTAGGAATAGGCCTATGCCTATAATACTGTTACTAAAATTGCATTGTTGCTTTAAGTTCTTATGTATTTATTTATTCTGGTTACTATTTCATCAAAATTCATTAGTAAATAAACATCATTTAATTATTGATATCGTTTTCATTTCTCAAGAAAAAGTCCATTAATTAAATGAATTTTTAAAAATAGTACTAATCCCATATTAATAATTTGATCACATGTTATGTTTAAATAACTGACTGTCACAGCTATTTTAAAATAACCTATATTAGATGAATATTAACACCAGAGACGAGGTTTATTGTGTTACGAAACAGGAAAAGCATTCCACAACTGACTGATAAGTATTTAAGTTTTGACATTTGAAATGAAGAGTGAGACGAACTTCCAATTTAAATCAACCAATACGATATTATTAAAAAATTATCTAATTAACACATTATAAAATCAAACCCCACTAATAAGATTTATTTACTTATGACCTGAAGTTTACTTACAACCATTCATCGCCAATTATTATTGATATTTTTATTTTATTTACAACTTAACAAAAAGTATGTGTATTATCCATTGATAGACCTATTATATAGTCGTATTAAAAATTGTTTACGTTTTTATCCTGTATTTCGCTTTATGAACGCATAGTGCCTCATTCAATTACTTTGTATACTGTTTTTTGTATTTATATTGTTTTATTTTATAAGCACGGGAAAGCAAATTTTATTTATATTTTTTCATGTGACAATAATATCTATCTTGAATTTTGAATCTTGATATTGAATGCCATCGATATTGTAAAAGTGCAAGTTCAAATAAATATTATTGAACTACAGAGGGCGGTAGACTCGTTTTTTTAGTTATCAGAGAAACTTGTCAATGCGGAAGTTTATCAACTAACGGACTAATTTGTAGGCCTAATATAAATAAAATGTATATTGGTCACACGGCTTGTAAGAATGACAATGTGGTTTAATTATGGTTTAATTGAGCATGGTGCATTTTAAACGAGGTTCTTTGTAAAAAGCACATATTGTGGGAATTTTTATATTTCTTTAGTAAAGTGAGAATGCTATTGTGTGGAGGATAGTAATAAATGCTCAAAATAAAGGTATTTATAAGCCCCGAAACCTAAATACCGGGCTGTGTTCAGCGTTAGATAGTTTTACCATTTATTAAGTAAAGTAATAATATTGGTTACAATATTAGAATAATGGTTTGAAGACAAAAACATCAAATAGACCCCTTCATCTATGAGATGGCCAAATATTATTCACCAATCATGGTTAAATTAAGTACTAATAATAAATTTCTGTATAAAAACCATCAATATTGTTTCTTTGACTTTGTATTCCCAAATAATCAAGCGATATTTTTTCAAGTACTATCGATTGTTATTTTTCAAATTTATTTTACTCCAGTATTATGTTTCTGGTTATGTTCTTATCGGGTTAAAGGTTTATCCAGCTTTATTAGTAAATAAGCATATCTTCATGGTTGGTTAATTTCAGCATAGAATCGGGAATTTCCTTTTTTTTTTTATTGATTTAATCCGTTGATTATGTATCTTTATCAATAATATCTTATTCTGAAGCCTCTGATTACAGTAAAACACGATTAATGTTTAAATAAATGGCATTTTAGTCTATAATATGGGACACTCATGGTATAGCCTCAGGCCTACATACAAATACTTCTGAAAAGGTCTAATGCGCTATAATATATAAATGCGAGACAATTACCATTAAACCCATGGCTGTTAATTATTTTAATTGGGACATTTGAAATGAAGAAAAATTATATAAATTTATTATAGATTTTGACTATCTAAGTCAAGCGCAATAATACACTACATATAATCATGATAAAATTATAACAGTATTAAAACTCATTACAATTTGTACGACATATATTGAACTAGAGAGGGCGCTAGACCGATTTATTTAGTTCTCAGCAGAGTCTTCGCGAACGTTTTGAATATTAAACCGCACAATTTTTAATTAATTAAAGAGAATGACAATTTTGTTTTCAATTCTGTAAGGCAGATTAATTTTTTTTTAATCATAAAAAACCCCAGAAAATAGGTACACATATTTTGTGCAAATAATTGTGAACTGTGTGTTGTGTTGGAACTGTATCTTATTTTAAAAATATGATCCAATAAAAATTCTGAAATCAAGAAAATCACTTCATAAATTTAACTTAGTACTTGCCTCATCCTGCGTTTCAATAAGATGAGGTTCATTTTCCAGGATGCTTGTTACTGCTGGCCAGTCCTTTCTCTCTATAGCCTGTACTAATTTGTTTCTGTGACATAACAAGCAAGGAAATGTATGAACTATTTTTCATTGTCATGTCATTGTAAATACAGTAATTGACTAAACCAGGTTTCTCATGAATATTAATTCTTGACATCACTGCTATCCTCATCACCATAAAAAATAGTTAATAACATGTTAATGATTAGATATTTCGCTAACAAATAATTATAATTAAGTTCTTTACAGTAACAACTTTTAATGTGTCTTTCAGTACATAATTGTACTCCTTTTAAGATTATAGTTATATTAGCTCGTTTACTTAATGTTTACTTGATACAAATTATTACACTAGAGTACTCACTCATCGTCGGGTAGAGTTTGTAAAATTATTATACATAATACAGTACTCACTGATCGCTTGGTAGAACGTCCATGGTTGTCGATGGTTTGTGACGTTCGTATTGATCGTGTCGAATAGTGAAATATCTGTGAATAGTGGTACAGCCTTATTTAATTAGAACGAATAAGTCAAAACCTAGCATACACAAACTTTACAATTTTCGAACAACTTGTAGGAACAAAATAGCGAATATTCAAAAGCTACATGATTGGCTGTCCTCGTCACGTGAATTTGAATTATTCCGCTTCTACTTCCTGTATGCCTCTATAAATCATTCGGTTGAATACATAATAAATTTAGAAAATATTGTATCATCCGACATGGCGAGTGAAAAAAATATAAGTGTAATAGGCCTAATAGTGAAAAAATAAAAAACTATTAAACAATGATAATTTTTGAAAAATAATAGGTATAATAACGACAATCATAAATATAATAAAATTGATTTAAAAAAATAGATGATTGCATTCTAGATGTTATAGAAACCTTTGTCTAAACCACTCTCGTTAGCTCGTCAGCTTCCTAGTGGGGACTTTCCAGAAAAAAACCACAAGGTACGGTACAAGGTACAAGGTACATACCCATACTTGATGACGGCCATTTGGGGCGAGCTCACGGATATATATATATATATATATA
>NW_022708279.1:162711-192726 GCF_011630105.1 Anneissia japonica | reverse complement strand
ATATATATATTTCATTATTATTTTAATAACTAATCATTGAAGTATTTTACCAAGACCTTTGTTTACTAAATTATACTGTTAAATTCTACCAGATCCATTTGGTTATGCCAGTTATACAGGTTTATTCTAAGCGGTCTTTAAGTAGTAGGCATATTGGTAATAACACTCTATCCAGGCAAAACGCACCGGCGAATAAAATACAGTGCAATTATTTTATAAGTCCAGATCTCTCGGAAGAGGATCGGAAGCTAAAATCGGCAGACATCAACGGACAAATACACTTCCCACCCTCTACAAGGACATCCCCCAACCACTCTAAATCTAAAGCTGGATATATCCCATTGCTATTCACGTATAGGATCCGTTTATGATCCCTTTTCTGGTAGGTTTAAAAGGTAACGGAAGGTGGGTGCGGCCAACGATGTTTAGATAGTACATGGATTGTAAATGTTTTCTGTCTACAATCTTTTTGGGAGTGTATTTCAAAAACCTTCTCAATGAAAGTGTCAATATATAATTATAGTCCTAAGCAAATAACTGCTTAATAAAACGTACCCACCTTTTGGAAATAAAATGGCCTTCGGAAATGTACTGTAGTGTCGGATTATGCTTAGCGTTGTGTTGAGGAACTTGTTAAACGATAATTGGCTCGTTCGACTGTTAGATTCATACAGCCGTAATAAACGGATCTACGTCACAATGAAGTTACTGTTATCAAAATATATTCATAATGACTTACCAGGTCACGAATGAACCATTTCCGAGTCAATTTCTGTTATGATGTTACTGTAAATGGATAGCTTTCAAAAAAACAAAAACAAAAACAACAAAAACAAACCCCCCCCCCAAAAAAAACAAAAACAAACACAAAAACAAAAACAAAAAAAACAAGCAAATAAATAAATAAATATATATATTATAATCGTATCAATCATAGCCCATCAATGAAAAGTTCCTTTATTTCAGTTATATGAAAAAAAGTGTCTCTGGCGGGATTCAAAACTGCAAGGTGAGTATCATATCAGACCACAGACGTACCAGGAAACAGGCGAAGATCCAACCCCCAGGCAATAATAGTGGAGCTGTGGTTAAGCTAGAAAAGCTTGTAGGTCGCAGCTTAACTTTCAAAGATAAATATAAAATTGTGTTAACCACAAAATTAAATAGAACACTTTAAAATGAAGATAAAAAATAATCGACAATGGACAGGAACTGGATTTCAGACCAAGCCAAAGCTGTAGTACTATAAATATTAATAAAACTGTAACTAATGAATTCACATTTCCACAATCATGGATTTAGGATTTCGAAACGGCAACCGCACAAAAATAATGTCACTGATTTTAAGCACAATAATACATACTACATAGACTTAAGCCTATAACAGTAAACCAATCCTTTCTAGCTAGGGCACCCAAGTCCTAGCCGCCTAGGCCTACGCCTAGGTGCAGTTTACGCTTGCTCCTACTAGTACATAGGCCTAGTAGTAGAGAAGGCCTAGGCCTACTTCTAGGCCATACTAATGATTGGAAATATAAGTCATAATCAAAGTCTATACCCTTCAAATAACCTACTATGTGTGGTGCAGAATTAATGAAAACACAGGCGTTATCACAAATGATGAATAGTTCTGAAAAATCGATTAATAAAGTACTATATAACTGATCCTAAAAAAAAACATATATATATAATGGGTATGCCCAACAATTTGGCATTTATTTTAGTAAACTATTGGTAATTATTATTGTCTCGCTGGATAGTGTAGCTTGAATCATAATCTAATAACCTTTTCTGAAATGAATTTATTTGTTGATTTGTGTTATTTAAAATTGACTTCTAGTCCCAAACGTACCTAACCTGTCTCTTGTGTGAGTCTGTATTATTAGAAAACAACTTTTAGCCTCAATGAAAAATTTAAATGTCAACATAACACCAATGTAAAAATCAATAGAAATATTCATCATTACAACACGCAGTAAAAAATGAAAAAAAAAGTATAAAGAAAATGAAAATATATAAACAAACAACCCAAGATTGCAAGTATGAAAACTGTCTCTTATACACATCTAGATGTGTATAATAGACAGCAATAGTAGAGCTTCACGATTCAAGTAATAAAGAGTTTCTAAACAATAGAGGGCACTATATCAAGAGCACATTAAAAAGCAATTCATAAGGGTGTACAGTCAAATACTGTGTAAGACTGACAACTGTTGTTAACAGGAACATGATAGTGCATTAATTACACTGCCGATAACATCTCGTATCATTTGAGTAATTTTGATCGGGAGAAACACGTCTCCACCAGATTAATTGGCACAAAGATCACGCTTGTATTGTTAATTTTTGTGTACTTTATTGTTTATTGTTGAGGCACCATACTGATCTGTAAATGATCATTTCGTTCATAAAAATCTGTTCTAGTTGTGACACTGCCTATTCCTAGACTCGATAATGTGTCTATGTTCTAAACATTTTCGACAATTCATCATTCCAGTAAATATTTTCTATGCACTAAATATTCTAAAAATAACTTTCAAATGTATAAATATTGTCTTTGAAAGTATTTCTAATGGAATCTGTAAATTCATGGTTTGCAATATTATCAACACTAATAAAATATCATAAATAAATATAATAAATTTTTGATATATTTCCAATTAGAATTTCCTACATTAGAATTAGAACATCAACATCCAACAACAAACCAATGAATCTCATCAACATCCAGCCGGTGTTCCCTGCAAAATAGTCCTTGTTCCTCCATGCATTTCACACAGATCAATATTACATTCAACATTGAAACAGCTTCCAGGTGGTACCAACTCATATTAATCCACTATGTAGACTGATAAATTAATTTATTATTAAATACTTACTGACAAACCTATAGATCGCGTAACTGGAAGAAATGCTAAGTTTGCGAATGGTTTATCGGCTCCCCACGTTTCAAGGTAGCGTGCCATCTTCTTGGAAGCTCTTGTGCGGTTCATTTCCTTCTCATCATTCTCGGCATGAAGCATTTCTTCCTCCGAGGACTAGGAAACAGAATTAATCATCATTAAGACAATAAATGTATATACCTATACATATATCTGACGTTAATGGGTGCAGAATTAATGAAAACACAGGCGTTATCACAAATGATGAATAGTTCTGAAAAATCGATTAATAAAGTACTATATAACTGATCCTAAAAAAAAACATATATATATAATGGGTATGCCCAACAATTTGGCATTTATTTTAGTAAACTATTGGTAATTATTATTGTCTCGCTGGATAGTGTAGCTTGAATCATAATCTAATAACCTTTTCTGAAATGAATTTATTTGTTGATTTGTGTTATTTAAAATTGACTTCTAGTCCCAAACGTACCTAACCTGTCTCTTGTGTGAGTCTGTATTATTAGAAAACAACTTTTAGCCTCAATGAAAAATTTAAATGTCAACATAACACCAATGTAAAAATCAATAGAAATATTCATCATTACAACACGCAGTAAAAAATGAAAAAAAAAGTATAAAGAAAATGAAAATATATAAACAAACAACCCAAGATTGCAAGTATGAAAACTGTCTCTTATACACATCTAGATGTGTATAATAGACAGCAATAGTAGAGCTTCACGATTCAAGTAATAAAGAGTTTCTAAACAATAGAGGGCACTATATCAAGAGCACATTAAAAAGCAATTCATAAGGGTGTACAGTCAAATACTGTGTAAGACTGACAACTGTTGTTAACAGGAACATGATAGTGCATTAATTACACTGCCGATAACATCTCGTATCATTTGAGTAATTTTGATCGGGAGAAACACGTCTCCACCAGATTAATTGGCACAAAGATCACGCTTGTATTGTTAATTTTTGTGTACTTTATTGTTTATTGTTGAGGCACCATACTGATCTGTAAATGATCATTTCGTTCATAAAAATCTGTTCTAGTTGTGACACTGCCTATTCCTAGACTCGATAATGTGTCTATGTTCTAAACATTTTCGACAATTCATCATTCCAGTAAATATTTTCTATGCACTAAATATTCTAAAAATAACTTTCAAATGTATAAATATTGTCTTTGAAAGTATTTCTAATGGAATCTGTAAATTCATGGTTTGCAATATTATCAACACTAATAAAATATCATAAATAAATATAATAAATTTTTGATATATTTCCAATTAGAATTTCCTACATTAGAATTAGAACATCAACATCCAACAACAAACCAATGAATCTCATCAACATCCAGCCGGTGTTCCCTGCAAAATAGTCCTTGTTCCTCCATGCATTTCACACAGATCAATATTACATTCAACATTGAAACAGCTTCCAGGTGGTACCAACTCATATTAATCCACTATGTAGACTGATAAATTAATTTATTATTAAATACTTACTGACAAACCTATAGATCGCGTAACTGGAAGAAATGCTAAGTTTGCGAATGGTTTATCGGCTCCCCACGTTTCAAGGTAGCGTGCCATCTTCTTGGAAGCTCTTGTGCGGTTCATTTCCTTCTCATCATTCTCGGCATGAAGCATTTCTTCCTCCGAGGACTAGGAAACAGAATTAATCATCATTAAGACAATAAATGTATATACCTATACATATATCTGACGTTAATGGGTGCAGAATTAATGAAAACACAGGCGTTATCACAAATGATGAATAGTTCTGAAAAATCGATTAATAAAGTACTATATAACTGATCCTAAAAAAAAACATATATATATAATGGGTATGCCCAACAATTTGGCATTTATTTTAGTAAACTATTGGTAATTATTATTGTCTCGCTGGATAGTGTAGCTTGAATCATAATCTAATAACCTTTTCTGAAATGAATTTATTTGTTGATTTGTGTTATTTAAAATTGACTTCTAGTCCCAAACGTACCTAACCTGTCTCTTGTGTGAGTCTGTATTATTAGAAAACAACTTTTAGCCTCAATGAAAAATTTAAATGTCAACATAACACCAATGTAAAAATCAATAGAAATATTCATCATTACAACACGCAGTAAAAAATGAAAAAAAAAGTATAAAGAAAATGAAAATATATAAACAAACAACCCAAGATTGCAAGTATGAAAACTGTCTCTTATACACATCTAGATGTGTATAATAGACAGCAATAGTAGAGCTTCACGATTCAAGTAATAAAGAGTTTCTAAACAATAGAGGGCACTATATCAAGAGCACATTAAAAAGCAATTCATAAGGGTGTACAGTCAAATACTGTGTAAGACTGACAACTGTTGTTAACAGGAACATGATAGTGCATTAATTACACTGCCGATAACATCTCGTATCATTTGAGTAATTTTGATCGGGAGAAACACGTCTCCACCAGATTAATTGGCACAAAGATCACGCTTGTATTGTTAATTTTTGTGTACTTTATTGTTTATTGTTGAGGCACCATACTGATCTGTAAATGATCATTTCGTTCATAAAAATCTGTTCTAGTTGTGACACTGCCTATTCCTAGACTCGATAATGTGTCTATGTTCTAAACATTTTCGACAATTCATCATTCCAGTAAATATTTTCTATGCACTAAATATTCTAAAAATAACTTTCAAATGTATAAATATTGTCTTTGAAAGTATTTCTAATGGAATCTGTAAATTCATGGTTTGCAATATTATCAACACTAATAAAATATCATAAATAAATATAATAAATTTTTGATATATTTCCAATTAGAATTTCCTACATTAGAATTAGAACATCAACATCCAACAACAAACCAATGAATCTCATCAACATCCAGCCGGTGTTCCCTGCAAAATAGTCCTTGTTCCTCCATGCATTTCACACAGATCAATATTACATTCAACATTGAAACAGCTTCCAGGTGGTACCAACTCATATTAATCCACTATGTAGACTGATAAATTAATTTATTATTAAATACTTACTGACAAACCTATAGATCGCGTAACTGGAAGAAATGCTAAGTTTGCGAATGGTTTATCGGCTCCCCACGTTTCAAGGTAGCGTGCCATCTTCTTGGAAGCTCTTGTGCGGTTCATTTCCTTCTCATCATTCTCGGCATGAAGCATTTCTTCCTCCGAGGACTAGGAAACAGAATTAATCATCATTAAGACAATAAATGTATATACCTATACATATATCTGACGTTAATGGGTGCAGAATTAATGAAAACACAGGCGTTATCACAAATGATGAATAGTTCTGAAAAATCGATTAATAAAGTACTATATAACTGATCCTAAAAAAAAACATATATATATAATGGGTATGCCCAACAATTTGGCATTTATTTTAGTAAACTATTGGTAATTATTATTGTCTCGCTGGATAGTGTAGCTTGAATCATAATCTAATAACCTTTTCTGAAATGAATTTATTTGTTGATTTGTGTTATTTAAAATTGACTTCTAGTCCCAAACGTACCTAACCTGTCTCTTGTGTGAGTCTGTATTATTAGAAAACAACTTTTAGCCTCAATGAAAAATTTAAATGTCAACATAACACCAATGTAAAAATCAATAGAAATATTCATCATTACAACACGCAGTAAAAAATGAAAAAAAAAGTATAAAGAAAATGAAAATATATAAACAAACAACCCAAGATTGCAAGTATGAAAACTGTCTCTTATACACATCTAGATGTGTATAATAGACAGCAATAGTAGAGCTTCACGATTCAAGTAATAAAGAGTTTCTAAACAATAGAGGGCACTATATCAAGAGCACATTAAAAAGCAATTCATAAGGGTGTACAGTCAAATACTGTGTAAGACTGACAACTGTTGTTAACAGGAACATGATAGTGCATTAATTACACTGCCGATAACATCTCGTATCATTTGAGTAATTTTGATCGGGAGAAACACGTCTCCACCAGATTAATTGGCACAAAGATCACGCTTGTATTGTTAATTTTTGTGTACTTTATTGTTTATTGTTGAGGCACCATACTGATCTGTAAATGATCATTTCGTTCATAAAAATCTGTTCTAGTTGTGACACTGCCTATTCCTAGACTCGATAATGTGTCTATGTTCTAAACATTTTCGACAATTCATCATTCCAGTAAATATTTTCTATGCACTAAATATTCTAAAAATAACTTTCAAATGTATAAATATTGTCTTTGAAAGTATTTCTAATGGAATCTGTAAATTCATGGTTTGCAATATTATCAACACTAATAAAATATCATAAATAAATATAATAAATTTTTGATATATTTCCAATTAGAATTTCCTACATTAGAATTAGAACATCAACATCCAACAACAAACCAATGAATCTCATCAACATCCAGCCGGTGTTCCCTGCAAAATAGTCCTTGTTCCTCCATGCATTTCACACAGATCAATATTACATTCAACATTGAAACAGCTTCCAGGTGGTACCAACTCATATTAATCCACTATGTAGACTGATAAATTAATTTATTATTAAATACTTACTGACAAACCTATAGATCGCGTAACTGGAAGAAATGCTAAGTTTGCGAATGGTTTATCGGCTCCCCACGTTTCAAGGTAGCGTGCCATCTTCTTGGAAGCTCTTGTGCGGTTCATTTCCTTCTCATCATTCTCGGCATGAAGCATTTCTTCCTCCGAGGACTAGGAAACAGAATTAATCATCATTAAGACAATAAATGTATATACCTATACATATATCTGACGTTAATGGGTGCAGAATTAATGAAAACACAGGCGTTATCACAAATGATGAATAGTTCTGAAAAATCGATTAATAAAGTACTATATAACTGATCCTAAAAAAAAACATATATATATAATGGGTATGCCCAACAATTTGGCATTTATTTTAGTAAACTATTGGTAATTATTATTGTCTCGCTGGATAGTGTAGCTTGAATCATAATCTGATAACCTTTTCTGAAATGAATTTATTTGTTGATTTGTGTTATTTAAAATTGACTTCTAGTCCCAAACGTACCTAACCTGTCTCTTGTGTGAGTCTGTATTATTAGAAAACAACTTTTAGCCTCAATGAAAAATTTAAATGTCAACATAACACCAATGTAAAAATCAATAGAAATATTCATCATTACAACACGCCTGTCTCTTATACACATCTAGATGTGTATAAGAGACAGCATTAGGGAACACATTAGACTTCAAAGGCATCGCGCAATCATTTTCATGCGGCTGTTTTGTTCTTGGCTCATTTGCAGAGCGCTATGCGCGGAGCTTTTTCGAGTGACATAAGATTTCATAGCCAGACCCCACTATGATGGGCCTGAGGTAGTCCCCTTCATATATGTAAAATACACACCCCCCCCCCAATTTAAAATTCTTGAATAGGCCACTTGTCATCCTACCATTTCTCTTCTTTTTCTACAACTTCTTTCTCTTCTCCTTTGCTACAATTCTTTTTGTCATAATAAACAATTAGCATCATAATTCAATTAATAAAAACCAATAATCATATAATAATATGTAAAATATTTCCAATTACCTTGGAGCATACACCTGTGGAAGAGCTTTGGTTGCTAGTGTTACTACTCGCACTTTCTCCTTCAATTGATTGGTTACTACTCGAACTCCCTCTGTCACCTGATTGGTTACTACCTGTACTCCCTCCTTGTACTGATTGGTTAAAATCTACAAGTATTGATGATGCCAGGTCATCCAATGCCAGGTCATCCAATCCAGATGAGAAGACACTGAATGGTGTTGTCATTCCATGCGCACACCTACCAAGAATACCATGATGTTGAAGTTCCGCACATTTTAAATCTTCCGATGTTGGTAACGGAGTTAAAATTTTCTGTAGTACCTGGGGAAGCATGTCAGTAATAAAAACAATTTTACTTGAAAAAAACATTTCACATCGTGACATTACGGCTATATATTGGAACATCATGACTATATATGGGCACATCATGACCATTTATTTTAACTAATGTTAAAACAAATTTTTTAAATGAAAAAACAAAAAGTTTTAAGGCTGTGAAAGAAAATATAAGGATCAGCATAAATTCCAAGTAACAAAAGAATATCAAATACAAAAAAAGCAAAAACAAAGCTTACTTTTATTTATTTTCGTTTAATTATTTAAAAAAACATTTAGCATTATAATTGTTATGAAGCCATTTAATTTTGTTAAAAAGCCATTAGATAAAATGTTGACTAATTCTCAATTTCAAATGAATTCAGTACAGATACCTGTACAAAGCAAGTTTTAATAAAGGTGACGTGTGTCATAATTTGATTGATTGTTTTCATATCAGGAGATATTATCTCCCAGCCTAAATAGAAAAAGTTGTATAATGTATACCTCAGTGCTTATATAAGAATGAGCTGCATTATGATTGGCTGTTACATAAGTCCACAGACCTGACCTTGTAGAACCAGATTATAAGTACTGTTTCGTAACAACTATATTTACTATTGCAGTACTATTTACATATTTTCTCACCTGAGCCAGTGTTGTTCTAGCGCTGGTGGCATTGGGGTCAAGCGATAGTCCCTGAAGTAACGACATTAGAGCTTCTTCATACTTCCCTGCCATTATAAGTGCGCATCCCTTTCTGAAATATCCCTTCAATTTTAAAGAAAAAAAATGAATTTGCATAGGCAGATTCAAGGGGGAGGGGCCAGCCGGCCGGGCCCCCTACATTTTTCAAGATTAAAAAAAAATCAGAAATAAAGAAAATTATAGTCAAATTCTAAGTGTAAGAATGGCATTTCCGGCCATCTACAGGTGTAGGTATAATCAAAATTTTTCTTACCTCAGCACAAATATTGTTGGGGCTGAGGTAATATATTATCGACCTGCACCTGTGAACGTCCCTCTCTGGATCCCCTCTATTTCAAATTCCTATTTCCGCCACTGATTTTTGTCCTAATAATATTTCATTTCATTTATTTAATTGAAATAATTAAAAAAAATTTAATAACAAATTATTAATGAGTACCTTTGGCCAAAGGGGTTGAAGTTTGCACGCTCTGTTCGCCTCTTCAATGGCTTCCGAAAACTTTTTTTGCACACTTAGAACGTGAGACTTGTTGCTGGGAATCAAATGATCAACTGGTGCTACAAACAGAATGCGATATTAATTTAATCTATTTATTTATTAATATTAAGAATCAATAAAACCATGCAAGTCAACAAGACTTGGGTATATTAAAGACAATTCTATGTAAATAAACCAGTTTCATTAATGGTAACCGATTTATTTACAAAGAATTGTATTTTGCTACAGTATCAAAAACCAAATTAAATTATTTGATCAACATGATGTACATTACTATTGATTCTCCAAATATGGTAGGATGTTCTGATTGGTTGAGACAAAAAGAAAGGATCAAAACGAGGCAGGAAATGAAAACTACAAGAAAATATTTTGAAAGCATGATCGATCAAATGAACTTTTTAAAATAACAATTTTATAACAATGAAACTGTATGTAACAAGGAGTTAATAGCCACACAAATTTGTACGAACATGGTTCTCCTTACTGTGTACATACAGTAAGATCAAGAGTAGGTTAAGGATAATTAAACTCTAACCCATTCTGTTTGTGCAATTCTTTTCCTGAAGCAGTCAGTTCATATTTTACAAGCTAATTGGGATGGGAGCTGTGCACTCTTACTCATTGGCGTATCTAGAAGGTGGTGCACGCCACTCCAAAAACGACTTGCGCCCCTCCAGTCACCACCCAAAAAAATCACAGTCAAGTAGTTAAAAATCACCTAAAATCAATTTATTTTGAGAGCACCCCCCTCAACTGACTATCAAACCATTCCACTTCAACTTCGCGCTCCGATCAGCACCCCCACTAAAAAAATAGTAGTTTCTCGTCCTAATATTTTGAAGAAAAGGAGAATGAGGGCATTTTTTTGTTTTACTCCGAGATGGCAAATCCAAGATGGCCGATGGGAAACTACTACTTTCTCACTTTTACCAAGTAAACACATTGAAAACAAATAAAAGAAGCACTAGACATGATTCATACCGTATGTATCCCCAACCACAAAATGATCAAGAGAGGAGTGATTAGTAAAAAATTATGGAAATTTAAAAAAATTTAATTGGTGAGGCAGAGTAAATGGAAGCGCAAGAAATTAAGAAAGAAATTACAGTAGTTTTTTTTTTTTTATTTGGCCTAACATGAACACTGTATGAATTTTATCTTTTTCTGTCCACAAATGTCTGTTGTTCTTAACAACTGTAGAACAGAGGAGATATAATGTATTCTCTTTAAAACTAAATACAGACACATTGTCAAAAAATAAATAAGATAGTTTTACTTTCTTTTCACACATTTAATACCGTAGTTTTAGTGACTTACAATTTCAAGATGGTGTTGACAATAGCTTTTATACACCAGCCTTGAACAAATTCCTAATTCTGATTGGATGAATATATGAAGCAGAAAAGGATAATAACATCCAATCAGAATTTATGAATTTGTTTTACTAGTGTGTAACAATTCTACAGCCATAGAAATTCTTAAGAGACTTAAACACGGACTATTTTAAGTAATTATAATCAGGTTTTTAAGCATTATTTTATTTTATTTTTATTTTATTTTATTAATTTTAGGCAACACAAATAACAAAGACACAAAACAACTTTGAATGCGCCATGGAGTGGCAAAAGAGGTCAGAGAACTTCTGTCGCCAAGAGGCGTGCCACTCCAACACTCAAAGCCATGAATACTCAAAAAACCATGAATACTCAAAAAATGCATACTATATATTATAGGCCTTGCTCGTCACAATTATCTTGTTGCTTCTGCAAACCACGGGACAACACATGTCAATGAATAAACAACGTAAATGGATGTGCTTAGCACATTTACTTACCTAAAGCTGATGCATCCGAGTATAATTTTATTGCCCCATCGAAGTCGCCTTCATTAAACTTTACATTTGCTTCGTTTTTCAATTTGGCAGCTTTGTAAGCAGATGAAAAATATTTCTCTAACTGTCCACTTAATAAAACATCAACATTTACTGGAAATCCTCTTTCTGGGTCACTGAATTCACTGCACATTTTACATGTCCTTGCTTTGTGTTTTATAAAACAAGATTTGCAGAACGTATGGCCGCAAGACAATGTTGTAGGTTCAAACAAAATACTATAGCAAAATAAACAGGAAAACATGTCCAACTGTTTATTCATACAATCTTGAACAGATAAACCTTCTTTATTACACAATTTGCCTACTAAAGAATCGACAAGACTGATTAATTTCTCAGGCTTAACTTCCCCAAGACGACAAGCATAAGCGTAAGCATCGAAGGCCTCCGACAACCTACCAGCCTTCGCTAGACAGTCTCCCTTGCCGACTAGCACTTCTGTCGTAGGTTCAGAATCCTTCAAAAGCCTGTCGTAGATTTCGGTCGCTAAATCAAAATTCCTGTTTTCTACAGCTTCATGGGCAAGTTGTAGCATATCAGTCATGATAAAAGCATAATGAGGTGCGAGTTTAAGCCACCACCAGTGTAAAATTCTGTATAGCAGGCCCTTTACTTTATTCCAATAACACAACAACACATCCATTCAGGCACACTAGCCTAGGCCTAACCAACTAAGTACTATCGTAATATTTTGACTTATGTAACTTCGCGGTGGCGGCAGATTTGTTTGTATTCAGTGTGGGGAGGTGTGTCAAACAATCCTGGAATCCCATTGGCGGAAATTTCAATTGCTCCAACATATCTGACACCGACCATCATCCCTTTTAATTCTAAATCACGTGACATGGAACGCCTTACGTAACTTACAGGTTTTGTTTACACATAAATTTTAATAAAATGGTTGTCAAACCTTTATTATAATTGTACCCTATCTATGTTATATACGAATACTTATATTACATACACCGGACCTTTTGTAAAACCTCTACTCTGTCTCTATGCCGCACACAACATTTATTTGGGAAGTTCTCAGAACTGGGCCCTCATACAGATTCGCAGCAATCGCAAAATTTACATTTCGGACTGACTGGTCTCATGTGATCTTTATCAAAACAAAATAGTGTGTATTATATGGTGCCGAAGCTACAAAAAACATATTTTTACAGACCATATTAGTCGATCAGGGTCCAATCAGCTGGAGCAGGCCCTCAAATCTCCACTAGGGGCTAGACTAGGAAAAATATGATTTTATTTGTATTTCATTCACATCAAACGGCGCGGATCTAAACAGTTGCGTAGCTACGGGCAGTGCAGCAAATGAAATGCACTGGGCCCAGGGCTATTTGCGGCCCATTCATAAATATACCTAAATATAATAATTTAAAAATAATTTCCAACTTAATATTTTTTAAGAATAAAACGGCCAGCGGTCGTCCCCTCAATAATATTTGATTTTTAGAGAGGCCTAATTATTGATTACTGTGGTGATTTTAAATCAGTGGTGAGTATTCAAGGGAGCCCTCCCCTAGCTACCTATTTTTTTTTTAAATTACTAAATAAATGGAAAAGGGGAATATATTAAGATTTTAGTCTGAGGTAGCCATTTCCGGCCATCTAGAGGTGCTATAATAATAAATGTTCTTGCCTCAGCCCCACCCAACCATGGTGGGCCTCCTTGGCACTTTATTTCGAGTTCCTTTTAGGCCTACCCGCAACTGCAATTGCTTAATTTTACGTGCCACCATTTTTTTTAAATATTTTAGAACAGCTGCTGCGGAGACCGAATGCCCCTCTTAAAATAGTTACGAATCCGATTATCATTTATATTTATTAGCCTAGGCCTTCAAGAGTGGGGGTAAAAGAAGCACTTCTTGTGATGAATTTTTTGAGAACTTGAAATTCCCCATCCATATAAAAAACGGCCCAAATTAATCTTGCAATGGGGCCCTTTCGATCCAAGCTACACCACTGTGTCTCAATGATGGTTATTAAACTGTATCTATAAGGGGATTTGAGGGACTGGACCCCTTTATTTCGATTACTGGCTCCACCATATTGCTGGAATTACTAAGGCAGACAGGCATCTAACCCACAAGCTACGTCCGCTTTATTTAATACAGTATGGAAAATGCTTCCTCGGGTACAGTATTTCCCAATTCGTGTTTGAGCTGCGCATGCCCGTATCCATGGTCAATGGACATACACCTTATAATGTTTGTCATGAGCTAATTCCTCCATGGTTGTGTCATGGATATATCAATAAGAATAAGGCCATGGTTAAATCGGTTTGATATTGATATGGACATATATTAGTAATAGTAGTATATAATAATAATAATAATAATAATAATAATAATAATAATAATAGGCCTAATTTATTTTGATACTACACTTTCGAAACAGTGCCACATTGTAAAAGTTGCGTCCAAAATTATGTTAGAAAAAGCAAAGGTGCTGTCTCTTATACACATCTAGATGTGTATAAGAGACAGATATATACCTTTGAATTTGGCATAATATTATAACGAATTTAAATAGAAATCCAAGCTGTAAATTACGAGGAAGAAAAGCAAGAAAATAGAGGAATATTTTATCAATTTATTATTCAATATTTAGGCGATAATGCATATCTGAAGCTCTCGACAAGAGGTTTTATAATGAATGACTCAGTAAATGCCTGTTCGTTATGTAAGTCTTCGCTCACTCATTCAATTTATCAATACAATTGGGGATTCGTGTTGTTGGATGCATAATAGAGGGATTTCGCAAACTTACGAAAAAGAATACGTTTACGTTATCAAATTCGATCATATTCAGCTCGCCGTACAACATGTTTTAGGCACGAATGGCGGAATAATGATAATGACGTTTTCGTTGTTTTCGTAAGGTTGTGAAGTCTAAACCGCCTATGTGCACAACACAAAATTTTTTGTGTTAGCAGTTACTGTTTGCTGAATCATATCCCTAATGTTAATATGAGATGAATTTTAACCAAATTTGGGCATTTTTTTAAAGACATTCAAAAAAAGGAAAATTTTAACATAACAATATTGTCTTTTGTAGTTTTTTTTAAAGGAAATAAAAATATATTTCTTGACAAATTATTTGAATTGAATTATTAATTCCTGATGAGACAATTTGATATTTAACCACTTGTACAATACTTGATTAAGATGATAATCTACAGTTGATCAAAAAATTGAAATTTGCGGCATCTGAAACGATTTCTTCTCGTTCTATTATTATCCAACAATGCGA
This sequence comes from Anneissia japonica, assembly GCF_011630105.1. Classification (NCBI taxonomy): domain Eukaryota; kingdom Metazoa; phylum Echinodermata; class Crinoidea; order Comatulida; family Comatulidae; genus Anneissia; species Anneissia japonica. Next base: position 177,577 of record NW_022708279.1, on the reverse strand, counting down.
ATCATCCTAAGATGCATAAAAGGTATATATAATAATATCAGTATCTACAATATTAGCTCGTAATTGGCAGCAGTGATCCCTTACCCAAGCTCATTAGTACACGTTTTATTACCTTCTTTTATAATACTTCATTGTATTATTTTATTATTATTATTTCAATGCGGAAACGAATATAAAAGAATGATGATACGTTGATGACCGCGCGTGGATATCGACCGATGCTTGCTCTTTGTAAGCCCACTACATACACAAAATCTGACGCGTGCGCGTAAGTAGAGAAAACTTCTGCAACCCAAAAAAAAAAAAAAGAAAAGAAAAGTAGAATGCACCAACACTAAAGTGTTGAATTAGTGGAGCGGATAATTGGGGAGTATATGAGTACTGTTCTAATTAGGACCTATATTCGTGTTTATGTAACTAGGCCTACGAAGATTTTATGCTAATATAATTTTGTCATCATTGGATATTGGTAGTGAATATAGGCGGCACGCCCGTTGCGATGCTTAGACATTGACAGTAATTTAGTCATTTTTAGTAGATGTTAATAATACAGCCTGACGAATTACCTTCGTGAGTTGGCAATCAATATTTTACAGAGTGGAAACGCAAATTGCTTTTCACAACTACATCAATGTGGATAACCGATGGAAGCATTTGTCCGCTGGGTAGTGGTGTTCTAGTTCGTGATGCAAAGTATGTTACATAAACCAGTTGAATTTTGTGCTGAAGATACGGTACTAAGGTAAGATACTGTAGTAATGGGTTTACATTTTAACTTAAAACAAAAGTCATTGTAGGCCTACCAGACATGCTATTTTTAGTGCAGCAATATAGGCTTACACCACTGATTAATAAATTATATATGCACTTGCCACTGGTAATTCCTCTTATATAATAGGCCTAAATAAACATATTGCAACAGTCGTACGCTTATACTTCTTTATGTTGATGAATACAAAACGATGACGCATGCGTGTTTTTTCGTTAAAATTGTCTAACTTATGTTTCATTTTATCCCCTAGTCGCTACGAAAACAAAAAAACAAAAAAAACAGTTACAACAAAGATCTTGGGAAATCTATAACAGTCGAGTAAAAACAAAAGAAAAAAAATAAAATAAAAAATAAACTAAACACGCATGCATAGAATTAATTTTTGTTATTTCCTTCACATCGCAGCAGCAAGTACACTCTTAAGCCAGGCACTCACTGCGTCGTAGATGGTGGTACGACCGTCGCACGACGAATGCGCTTCCATGTGAGAACTAGTCTGCGCCTTCTGCTGATTGTCGGTGTGGCCGTTTGAACGGATCGTTATTTATAGCCTGGTTCTCACGAGAGCCCTATTATCCGGATCGGGAGCTAACCATTAGCGCTAACCGTTAGCACCTGCGTGAGAACGCCTGATCGGTTAGCGCTAACCGTTAGCAGTATCCGGATACGGCTAACGGTTAGCAAGCGCTATCGGTTAGCAAGTTGAGCACGTTTTATCATCAACCAATCACACGTACGCGTTTACAATTTGCAGTTTCTTATTGACCAGTGATTCGATCATCATAATTTTTGTATCTGGGTGACCTTATTTAAAACTAGTAGAACTCCATTCATGCATGCCCCGGTACATGCATTACTGGACTGCAACTACATTTGTAAAAAAACAATATAAGTAATACAACATTCATAATCTCACATTAGACTTAGTCATTATTACAGTGTTTCGTCCTATATAATATGAGTACCATTTTTACTTATTGTTTGTATAGCGTTTTTCCTGGCAGCGCTGCTACCACTCCACAATAAATGTCAACCCCCCACCTCCCACCAGCAGAATTTGCATACAAACCACACCCAAACAAATCGTGAAACTTATTAATGCAATTAAGTAGAAACTCCACGAAAAAAAGAGTTTGATGGAAAAATAAACCAAACAAAACAATAAACAAAATAAGATGAAAAAGCAAAGATGTGTTCAGAATTTTTAATTAGTCAGAATATTGTACGCTGGTACCAAATCGTTTACAGAATTAGAGGGTCTCCAATCGATTATGTATCGAAATGATGTCAGTTTGTTATTTAGTAAGATAAATTAAATTTAACGTAAATATGAAAGAAGCATAGGAAGAAAGAAAAGTAGGAAAGACACTCGGAGCAGATCAATTGTATACAAAAATGTTATAAAATAACAATAGCTCATTATTACATTTTACGAGTTTGTAGTAAAATTTTGACACTATTCATTAGGTCAAGTTGTCAAACCTACACGTTTCGTAATTCAACATCGAATCCTGACCTACTGTAAAACAAAATAGGCATCCATGCATCATCTTAAATGGAAATAATTGGATGATAATTTTAGGTACAAGTCTCCTGGCCTCCAATATGAAGACCACTGGGACCGGGATTTCCGTGGTACTGTACTCAGCAGCAAACTCAGCAGCAAAGTGGTCTTAATTAGAGGTGGTTTTTAATTGGAGGAAATCTTTAATTAATAATAATAAAATAATGTTATATTTATATAGCGCATATTGCACATTGCCCTTATGCGTTTTACAAAGAAATAATATAGGCCAACTGAGAAAATGCAAATAACAATAAAATAATAATAAAATAAAAATAATAATCATAACAACAACAACAATGAATTAAAAGCAGACATGTAGTTTGTTCTCCAGAGATTTTGAATGTTCTGTGTTAAGTAAATAAACAGATCTATGAAATACCAGGGAACAGTTAAATGTGCCCTGGAAATACCTTTTCACGCACAGCAAAGATCTTATAAAAACACTTTTTGACGCACAGCAATAAAATCCAAGTATTGTTTGCGCATTTTGTTTATAGTTTTATTATCAACTGCAAGCTTTTGATATTTAAATTTATCGTTTGCAAAGCTTCCTAATTTATTAATTGTATTATTTGCTGTGTTATTTAAATGTTATTGTTTGTATTTTTATTTTATTTTTTTTGGTTGAGTTAATAATATTGTAGGCCTACCTGTCCATCAAAAGATTATTTCAGGAAGGACAATAATATTCTAAATTTATATTGAAATAGCTGCAGATGTCATCCTAGATACAAGCCATAAATATGTATAATGACTGTGATAAAAGCTATACAACGACGTTATTGCACAGTAATTGTGTTGTCCGAATTGCATAGTACCAAAAACTTCTCAAATATATTCTTTAACCCCCAAGTAACAGAACATGTAAAAATTCCAATACAGAAACTATCAAAATATAAAACATACAGAATGATTAATATCAATAATTTAATAAAATAGACAGAAATATGGACAGAATGGAACATTCCGGTACAGAATGGACCATTCCGCTATAGTCCCGCCCCTTTTATATATTGCTGAGGTCCAACAAAATGACAACGTAAATCATACCGCAACCAAAATGGTATAAAAAGTTTTATTTAACCATTTAATTTTGCTGCTATATAAAGATTTTGTTGCAACATCTTTTAATGTAAGTACTCCATTTCTTACTAGCTTTTATAAAACAGAATTTTTGTCATCTATCTTCTAATGCATTCTAAAACATTTGCTCAGAGAGAGCAGCAGACATAAGCAAGTATGTGTGGAACAACACGTGTTTGTTGGACACGCACGTATTACTTCAAAATGTTCTGATTGGTCAATTATATTTTGATTGACACTCCGGAAACATCCATTAAGCGAAACACCAACACATTTGTCATAAGTCAGCTTTATTCAATAATGAACAACTAAGATACAATGCAATACATTATTGAATAGATTATTTTAATGTATTTCAAAGTACCTCAAAAATTGGAGTAGGTATAGACACTACATATAAAAAGCATCACATAACATCAACATACCAACAAACACAAACAAAAAAGGTATTGCATTGTATTGTAACTTTGATTAACAACACTTTATAGATGTTCTGTCTGCCAAATAATCTAGTGGTGCTAAAAAAAAATGATCTCAACAGATTAAAATAAAAAGTTTTTGATGATCTGCATACATTGATGGGGATTTTTATTGCATGACACATCTACAAATCAATTTATTGATTTATTAAAATTGTAAAAAGTTCACAATGAATTAACTCCCCACAAAAAAATGCACCACTGTTAAAAACACCCCACACAGGCCTAATAGATAAATCTTAAATGTGTGCCACATGATTATATATAATTTTAATATGTAAAAACTAGAGTTATATAATATAATCTTATATACAACCAATATAGAGCAAGCAAAATTTTGGGATATCAAATATGATTTTTTTTCTGATACAGACCTTTTACAACTACACAATAGACATATGATATTTAATTTTATATTAATTAAAAGAGTGTTTATGAGTGTTAATCATGTATATTAATAATCCAAGTATTCTTTTCTATTAAGTCCTGCTGATTGCATGTGTGTTTATGAGGCATGTACATGGTCCTGGCCCTCATTGCTAAGTTCAAAAGCCCTGTCCACACTATCAAATTTTATTTGACAAAAACATGTGACATGCCTAAATATGGTCATGATGACATCAAACCATGACCGTATATAGGCATAGCATGACTATATATGGGCATACAACTGCTTCTGTCAAAGAAAATTTGAGTGTGGATAGTGCTTTAAAAGCCCACTCCAGACTATCAAATTTTATTCAAAAAAAAAGCATGTGACATGCCTAAATATGGTCATGATGACATCACATCATGACCATATATGGGCAAAGAACATTTGATAATCCGGACAGGGTATGTATAAAACTCCAGAATGGAGCAATTCATAATATTATCTTTTTTGCATGTTTAAAATCAACTTCTTTTTATTTATGAATTTAAAAAATAATTTACATTTATATAGCATATAGATTATCTAACAGATTTTTTTATTTTGAATTTCTAAACCAGTTGGAATTAAACATCCTGATATCTGTATGTTTTAATTGGCTCTGATACAAATTTGATTAACTGTTGGAATGTCATGCCTACCAGATTAGTAAAATATGATTAGTTATATTTTTGGAGAAACATCCTGGTGTCTTTAGTCTTCTCTGATTGGTGGAGTTAGTCTTGAATCTTTAGAATACTTCTTTTTTCCATCTCTTCCATTTCTTTGAGAAGGTATGACACATTGTACCTTAATTCATGGAACTTAGAAACAGGAACCTAACAGCACACAAAAAGACAAATAAAAATAATTAATTATGGTAATCTATTTGGTATTTCTGTATGTTGTTACTCAACTACTGAACAGCCGATGACATATCTTTTTAAGGGCTTTTTTCCAGGATGAGCTTCTTTTTGAGATTATTTTGCTAAGTGGCAGGGGCGGTTTGCTATAAGCGGTCTTTAGACGTTCTTAACAGTTAGCTGGCTATAATCGTGACCATTGTTATACCGCAGTCTAACCAGTTAGCCGTCTTAAATTTTAAAGCCTGTTTGGAGGAGGCTTAAAACGGTCTTAAATAATTTTTATCATGGCGTTCTGCTGATTAATTCAACAGTGCAATGGCAAGACCTAGGCCTAGATCGTCAATGTCGGAGAACTGAACGACGAATGTAGGTCTACGTTTATTTACGTTCATTTCGATACAATGCGTGTGTCGAGCACACGCATGACGTCGCTCCCAATTTTACGTTACTAGGGAGTGCTTGTTTGCGTTTCAATACATGGGGAAAAAATGAAGAAATTTTAAGTCTGAGAGTGCCATTTCTGACCATCTAGAAGACTAGAAGAGCTATAATCTTAAATTTTACTAGCTCAACCCTAACCATCGTGGCACTCAGGTATTCTTCACCCTTTAACTGTGAAAATCCCTCCCTGGGCCCACTATTTCAAATTTCTCAAAATTTTAGGGAATTCCACTATCACATCAAAGGGCCCTGCAATTAATCTTGCACCAAGGCACTTTTGGACCTAGCTTAGCCGCTGTATATAATAATAAGCCTATAACAATGATGATAATAACAATAACAACAACAACAACAATAATGATGATAACAACAACAATAACAATAATTATAATAATACAATTTTAATTATCTTATAATTCATAATTACTATTTCACATTTTTGTCAATATCAATATAATATGGCTATACACAACACATAGCTAATGCATTTAACATACAGTGTTTGGTTAGTATTGGAACTGCATAGTACACATACAAACTGCTGTCCTCTAGCCTCAGGCATCCTGCTACTTAAATGAAGGGGTCATGACCTGTTGTGTTACATAAACTTTGACTTATGTAAGCATATAATTTATCTACATATCAGTTCACTTGAAATCGTGGTTTCATTTTTTACACTTCACACTTGACAAAACACAAGTGAACAATGAGTAATAAATAATGATAGACATGATATATCATAGCAAGTATGTGATGGTGACAAGTGTATAAAGTCTGTGCTTAAAATATAAGTACTTCTTACTTCAAATTCCTTGACAGAACCATCACTTAGACTCATCTCCATCAGTATAGTTGGCTCAAGTACTCGGTTCAAATTACTACAAGAATAATTAAAGAGCAAGAAAATGAATAATTACACAATGACAACACTGCTCTGTTTGCCCATAGTACTCGGTTCAAATTACTGTACTAAAAAACAAATATAAAAATGAAACATTGCTTAAAGTGGGCACCGTTTAGTACAAGATTGAGCAGAAATATTCATCATATAAAATAATTTTATCAATAACTATTTATTATATTTCAATAGTAATTAATATTGATTTAATAATAAAGTTTAATTAATATAGTGCTTAATGCAAGGATGTTCGATTTTCAAAACTGCATACAAAAAAATATTCATGAAATCATTGATAATATTATCATTACTTTTAAATAATAATTAATATTGATTCAATTGATTTTAGAAAGGTCTTTCACAAAGCAAAAACTATAGCAGTAGCTTGGGACAAAATGTGCAAGCTACAACTATGCAAAAAAAACTGTAAAGCTTTGTCCAGTATATAAAATTTTCTTTGACAAAAAACTGTTATATGCCCATATTTAGTCATGATGTGCTTATATATGGTCATGATGTGATGTCATCATGCCTATATTTAGTCATGGTGTGCCTATATATGGTCATGATGTGATGTCATCATGCCTATATTTAGTCATGATGTGCCTATATATGGTCATGATGTGATGTCACCATTCCCTTTAGTCACGATGTGCCTATATATGGTCATGATGTGATGTCATCATGGTTGTGATGTACCTCGCCTGCTGGATATTGTGATTGGTTGGTATCTAGCCTGCTGGATATTGTGGTTGTGATTGGTTGGTACCTAGCCTGCTGGATATTGTGGTTGTGATTGGTTGGTACCTAGCCTGCTGGATATTGTGCTGTGATTGGTTGGTACCTAGCCTACTAGATATTGTGCTGTGATTAGTTGGTACCTAGCCTACAGGATATTGTGCTGTGATTGGTTGGTACCAAGCCTCCTGGATATTGTGGTTGTGATTGGTTGGTACCTAGCCTCCTGAATATTGTGCTGTGATTGGTTGGTACATAGCCTACAGGATATTGTGCTGTGATTGGTTGGTACCTAGCCTGCTGGATATTGTGGTTGTGATTGGTTGGTATCTAGCCTGTTGGATATTGAGCTGTGATTGGTTGGTACGTAGCCTACTGGATATTGTTATGTTGTTCTCTACTTTAATCTGTGGGTCCTATTACTCCACCACCTCTTGCATCAGCCACTGGACAGGGTCTCACCCAATGTTGTCATCATGTAACATACAGTAGGCCTACATGAGAGATGCACAAGTGACTTGTACAAGTGACTGTGATTGGTTGATACTTAACCTGCTGGATATTGTTACATCTGTTCTCCACTTTAATTTGTTCAGGTTGGGAAGATGACTCCCATTTTTCACCAATGCCTCATCCAATGACGTCCGTCTAAAGTCAACAAAAAATATTAGTTTTACACATTTTTTCCATTGTAATACTGAATATGTCCCAATAATATACACTACATTTATAATTTAATAGCCTTTAACAATAATTTTACAAAAAAAGATTATCTCAGCTATTGAAAATAAGTGTTATTGATGACAAATTTATACTAACATAAATACCATCACTCAGGTACAGATCCAGTAGAGGAACATGGGGCACGTCCCCCGTTTTGCAACTAAGTTTTACACTTACCAATTCTGAAACTGTTGTTACACCACCCCCCCACACCAATTTGAAAAATTCTGGATCCGCCCACTGACTTAATGTTTTTGTCCTACCAAGGAAAATAATTTTCATGAGACTTATATTTTAAACTCATGACGAATAAAGTGACCTATGTCTATGACACTTTATTAAAATTACTTTATTGACGCCTTGAGCAGTTTTCTGGATATGTGCATTATATAATTCCTATGAAATAAATAAACAAATTGATTGCTTTATTGGGAGTAGAGCTGTAACTAAATGGTTATGATCACTTCCTTTTAATCTAAGAGTTGTAGGTTCAAACCAAGCCTAATGGATGTCTGGGGAAAATCTTTCTGAAAAAAAGAACCACTTACTTGGAACCATACACTGCACTGGCTAGGTCTGTAATGTACTCCTGTGGAAGCCTACAAGACAGATTAAAGCTGTCGTTTTTAATTTTATATACATTAATATCAAGAACATAAATGTATTCAATTTAAGGACTTTTTAAAAAACAAAATAGATCATGGTTATACTGTATATTTACTTATTTTTGTTAAATGAATCTGATAAGAATTAATACCTACAATAAATACAGTACCTGTACTATAAAACACTACAGTATACAGTTTAGTGAATTGCTTCATGACCATATAGGCATATCATGAGTATGGGCATACAAAATGTTTTTTGTCAACAAAAATTTGATAGCAAGTCTGCACAGAGTGTTAGTGGATGTAATTTAATGAGCATCACAACAACCAATTACTTAAGTTTCCTTACTTTAACTCTGTCAAGTCTTCTTTGAAAACCTAAGGAAAAAAAAAACACAAGTAAAAAATATAAAGTTTTACACCAAAAAATCATACTGTGTATCTAAACCTCTATCCACACTGTCAAATTTTATGCCTATATATTGTCATGATGTGCCCATATATGGTTATGGTGTGATGTCATCATGACCATATTCCGACATTTCACATGTTTTTGTCAAATAAAATTTAATAGTCTGGACAGGTCTTAAAATAAGACCTGTCCATCATTACATTTGCAACTGCCATCATTACAATTAAATCTCTTCTCAATAGCCATTTATTTAACTGACTTATGTTATGGTTTATAGAATGGCCCCGAAACTGCTAAATACTGGGATGTGTCCGGCGGTGGATAGTTTAACTAATTTTAGTTAAGAGTAATATACTGTATTTAAGAGTAGTTAAGCCTAGCTTAAGGTATTTCGGGACGTCCTGGGTACGACATTAAACTCCATCTGGTCGAAGCGTCGGCGACTAAACTGATAACCCTCTCAAATATGTCTTAGTGGCTGCTGAGGGGAGGTGTTTATGGTCACCCAGCAGCAAGAAAAACCAATAGCTGAACAAAGGGGGGATGAGCTCCTCGGAGTCAACGACCAACCATTAATTAGTTTAAGGAATAGGAGTAGTTTAGTCTCATTGTTATTATGATTATTTTTATTTTATTTTTAATTGTTATTATTTTATTGTTATTTGCTTTTTCTCAGTTGGCCTATATTATTTCTCTGTAAAGCGCATAGGGGCAATGTGCAATATGCGCTATATAAATACAACATTATTATTAACATTATTATTAAAATATATTAGGCCTAAAATAAAAGTAGTTGTTTTTACTTTGCTTAGATTAAAGCATTGTCCTAATCGGTGGTAAACTTTACTACTGGTATAGGGTATTTTATCAGCTATTATTAACAGACTTTGATCTTCCATATTATATCAGCTTTATTGATTCTAGTTCAAGTTGATTTCACATTATGGATTTACATTATGGATTCATTATGATGAAGGGGTAGGGGTGAATGGCCAATGTTGGCCTATACAAGATAAGCCAAATTTCAGTCTGTTGTACAGCAAGTCTGATACTAACAAGTACAGGGTACATTCTTTAACTGCAGATTCTGTGGGTATCCCCCAAGGTTCACCTTCCTATGAATTATGGGTAAGTACTGTACTGTAATGAGTACCTGGTTCACTACTGGGGAGGAAAAAGGCAGCGTGGATAGGAACTAACCACACTACCACACAATGCCTAGGCTTAGTACAATGGGCTAACAGCTCATTCCCCTACATTTAGTAATGAATACGGGACTAGCATTACCTTTACTATAAGGGACAATGTTGCTTCTCAGGACTAATTTTTTGTTGCGTAGCAAGATGGGGAGTGAATGAATGGATTGTGACGCGCTAGACGGTAATGTCTGGAAACATGTGACTTGTTAGCTAAGCTTTATACCACGAATTATGTTAATATTTTTACTAATTTCATGAGGACAAAAGAATCCACCAAGCCTACTGCTGTAGGCCACTGCAACAATGAAAGTTTGACGCAAGTCACAGGACCATGTCACCCCCTTTAAAATAGTATTTTCATAATAATGGTAGAATTGCTCCCTCTCCTTTCGTCTCCATTGTGGTGTCAATAATCTGGATTCTATGTGTTTACATAGGCTGCAACCGGGAAGAGTCTTTTATTGCGGACACAATGGAAAACCCTATGTCTATTTGTATTCATAGAAATCGACTCCTGTTACAATACATAATGTTAAATACTGTTTTGGCTGGGCATTTTAATATCAAGTGTACGCTGTTATATTTGACCTAAAAGAATTGTGAATAATTTCTTGACGAGGCTTGAGTAATTAAGCAGCAGGATGTGGATTAATTAATCAGTTTACAGTCGTACAGTATCAATATGGCCACACTGCAACCTAGTGGCTGCTGAATGTAATTCACATGGTAGTCACTATACTGTACTTATTTCAAATTGCTTGGAGTGTCATTCTATGGTAAGTGCTTAGAACTAAAACTGTATATAAGCAACAACTAGGTACAGTATTAGATAGTGTTGATGACTTACTATAAAGTAGCTGGACTACAATTAAATGTTTTAACAGCAATTCTTTATTTGTGAAGTGATTGTAAATACTATAATTGGCTTTCGGAGCATGATGCATACAATGCTACTTTTTACACTTTTCAATTAAAATGTTTCAGTACTGTTATTATTTTTAACAAAATAAATTAAACTATAATATTAGTTTTATTCCATACACAGTCTTCCTCCAAATAAAGACCACGTTTGTGACCATGGTTTTACATGGTCTTTAGCAGCTTGGTCTCTAATATACAGTAGTTCATAATAATTGTTCATTTGGGAAAAGTAGGGAGATCAATAGGTTTCACATTAACTAGAATCACTTTTTATTGGAGAACTTTTGATTGCACACGATGGTAGGACTTACAGTAGAATGTAATGATGTTACCAAAATTCATCTGCGCATGAGAGAATGTGAGTTGTTTTTTTTTTGAGTGGAATCTAGGATGCAATTTGGCCAAACCTACGTATGCAGAGAAAGTAGGATGCCCGGTAGGATGGTCACACATAGGTAAATCCGTTCTAGTGTCATGATGTGACTATATATGTTGATGGTGTGATGTCATCATGGCCATATCTAGGCATGTCACATGTTTTTGTTGTATATAACATGATAGTCTGGACAGGGGTTAAGAATTTTTATTGATTAAGCATACTGTAACCTCTATGATCTCTACATACAAATTTTAATATTAATTTACGATTGGTTATTTATTATTATTGATGACATGTTACTGATGTAAGGTTATCAGATTGTAATTTGTGTACATCGTTTTATTCCTGAAGAACAAATTTAAGTTTAAAATATTGCTATGAAATTTTTTTTATACTGAGCAAGTTTTACCGATTGATTTTAATTAAGTATTATCTAAATAACCAGAACTTTAATTTCTTGTTAATTTAACTAAAATTAGTACAGGTCTCCTTGCAATTAAAGACCACTTTTAAGACCGATGTTTCCATGGTCATTAGCAGCTTTGGTCTCTAATTAGAATAATAAAGATAAAAAACACTGTTAATTAATTAGAATAATAAAGATAAAAAACACAGTTAATTAATTATAATAATAAAGATAAAAAACACTGTTAATTAATTAGAATAATAAAGATAAAAAACACTGTTAATTAATTAGAATAATAAAGATAAAAAACACTGTTAATTTGGAACTTCAGAAAAATGGTCTTTAATTGGATGTGGTCTTATATTGGAGGGATCTTTAATTGCAACTTACCTCAGATTTTAAAGAAGTATGAGTAAGTCGGAGTGCGCACTTAAGAATTGTGTATATTCCTGCATAAATGGAGTGAATAATCTCCAATGGTATTTTTGTGGCAAGCGAGTCAAAGACATCTTCTTCTATCGATGCTCCTTCAAATGATGACACAGCAGCTGGAAACAGAAAACTTAATTCAGAGGTGGAATATTCATTCTCATGAAATGAAAATGAAACCAGACCAGACTAGTAGTAGGACTTAGATGTGCCAACAACAGGGATTACTAAGCATTTTAGGCCGAATAAATTAGGCTAGGCCTACACTGTCACTGATGAGGAGACCTCTATACAAACACCCTGGTTAGACCGAACTAGGACTACTACCTCAATCAATTATATTTTGTCGTCATTGTTCAGAAGAACATAGAAATTTGTTTAGCTCTGTTGGTAAAACACGAGCCAAAAGGTGGAATAAACGCATACAAAGAAACAAAATGCAAAAAGTATCATTTACAACCAATTTAGAGTCCTATTACTCTAGGGAAGAAGCTATTTTTGAATCTGGCCTTGCTGGCATTTAGTGAATCGAAAACGTTTACCACTGCGCATCAATTGGAACAGACTTGAGGCAGGATGAGTTTGGTCGTCCTTAATAGCCACTGCCCAGGCCCGTAGCCAGGATACTTCAAAACAGTGCAAAAAAATGCTCCCATTTTGTAATAAATTGCATTATTTGGGAAATGGGGGTTCGTTTTATTGGCTAAGGGGGTTCGCTGGCAAAAAGGGGGTTCGCTGAACCCCCCCACCCGACAACGGGCCTGCTGCCTTTTTAAGAAGCCGATTACAGAAAATGGACTCCAAGAGGCATTTACCTGTACCAGACCTGCATAAATTGGTGTTAGTATAGGCCTACAGTAGGGGCCTAGCCTACACTCTCTACACAAGTGTTTACACTTAGGCCTCTAGACTATGCCTGGTTTAATTACATAGTCACCGTATATTGGACCATTTACTTTAGCAAGATAGTTCAAAAATTACTTTGTCATCTAAAGAATTTTGTACTGATCTACACATTAGTAGTTTATTTTTACATCATTTAAAATTCAATGTCTGTTTTCAATTAAGGATCGATCCTCTTCCCGTTGATGTTCGTTTGGGCATAATACTGTATACAAATTTACTTGCTGAAGGTGTAAAGTTTTCTATATCAATGAAACTGGTTGCAATTTTAAAACACCCCTTAACAAACCATTTTTTTTAATGGAAAAAAAATTGCATATATACTTAAGTAGTAAGAGTGACGAGGGCTGCTTTAAGATAATATGCTAATACCCTTTATTAATGAAAATGCAAAGATATACTGTCAGTGGGAGCAGCCCTCCCTTAATATATTAGATAATTACAACAATATCATATGTAAATTTAATTCTTTCATTCTGATTCATTTCCTCATCTTTATTCATACCTTCTTCTCCTCATCCTGTATGGTTTAATTCCTTTAACTTGAATGCTCTGCCTCCCATTTGTTCTCATATATTTCTTCATCTTTGTGCTGTGTTTTTAGGCATAGGTCCATGGGCATGCCTAAGCTAGGCTAAGAAAATGCTATTCCTCGGCTGGGGAAGAAGCTCAATTTTGGCAGGCTAACCCAGTCTTGTACCCTAGCCTAGGCCTAACTCTTGGGTGAAAAGATTGGCGTACAATATATACTCACTCTTCAACAACTTCCTAAACGTTTCTTTATCACATTTCTTCAAATATTTTACCATTAACTTCACTTCTCTAGGAATTCTTGCACCAACAAACGACGTTCTGTCTGCAACATTTCCCCCTCCTTTCTTACCTTGCGAGGAGATAGACATTTTGTTTGATTTTGTGTCGTACAGTAGTATTTGTATTTTAATAAAATAGAGGGCGTTAACAACTACACAAACTATTTTTTAAATGAATGAAAGATGTAGCAGTCTGTATAAAAATGCCAGTGACTCAGCTATACTATATTATAGGCCTACAATTTATTTCTCAGCTTTCATTTGTAGTATGACTATACCGTAGTTTGAAGTTGCTTTTGACATTTGAACTGTATTTTTATTTTTTGATATCTTTGTAAACATTGCTTTGTTTATATTTCTTGTACTAATTTTCTTTGCACGCACTTTCATTGAGAAGTGTGCCACTGTGGAAACGTGTAGTTTGTAGGCCTATTAGTCGAGAGTTGAGTCAGTTAACCCAAGGTCTGGGGTCATGTCCCGACTTTTTATATATATATTTTTTATTATGCCTATTGCCAAATTCATTAGATTCTTCAGAATACCAATAAGAAGTTTACCAGTGTTTTGTGCAGCAGCGGAAGAGGGGAGGGGAGCGGTCATTTCCCTACCGTACTTTTTTCAATTGGTAATGTCTCCCCAAACCCATTTGTGACTGATCCCCAGTGCCAGTGCTATACAAACTGTTATTAATGTAGGCCTACAATAAAGATTTTCTTAAATATGCAACGAACATGGCTTCCCCAGAGACCCCTAGCAGGGGTCTTTGTCGGCCCCAGCCTAGATGCTCGCATACTGGATTAATTACCTTATAAAATTCCCCA
>NW_022708279.1:122331-162660 GCF_011630105.1 Anneissia japonica | reverse complement strand
CGTTCCGCCGTCGTACGGTGTGCCAATGTATATATTTACGGAAATTAAAATAATGACCCGTAAAAACAGGGGAGGTTTAAAGGAAACATTCTCAGAACAACATGAGGAGTCTAAGGCTATAAAAAAAAGACCCGGCACCTAGAAATACATCTCATTCAGGAAATGCTTCAGAGAGAAAAAAAAAAGTAATCAAATTTTTAACACTTAATAAACAAACTAAAGAAGAAAACCGCTAGCTTGATAGCTAACTAAAATTATGGGAAATAAACCTTGGCACAGGCCTACTATAAAATTGTTCCATTATTCATTATATTTTTTTACTATTATTACAATTGTTATCATCATCATAATCATAATCATCATCATCATCATTATTATTATTATGCAATTATCTTTTGAATAATTAGTTAATCTTTAACTAACTCTCATTTGACGCTATTCAATTCAATGCCTCTGTGCATAAAAATTCAAATGGGACAGGCAAGTGGTTACCGTATACCAGGGAACAGTCATATTAACATATAACTGTAATAATATGACTGTTCCATGCTATCCTACAGGCATTATACTACGGCCGGTATATGATTGTCAACGAGGAGTTTTTTTTTTTTTTTTTACATTTTTTTAAGTTGCTAATCTTTGACATTCTGATTCGGTTAATTGGGTTTATGTGTTATTGTTTATTCAGTAGGCTTGTATTTTAGTATTTGATCGGCCACCGAAAAGTGGAAATAAATCTATTTGAATGAGTTATCCAAGTGTTACCGAGTAAATTCAATCAATTTTCGGTCGTTATTCAACATCACAAAACTTAAAAAGAAAAAGCAAACACGAGAAGTAAAACATAATATCTAAATGAAAAAATACATGATTGTAATGAAAGAACCCTTGGGGCTAATGAAATCACGTCTTTTATATTGTCTAATGTCACGCTGACTGAGGGCGTTCTTATCAAGGACGCGTTCACAGACCGTATTGTTCATCATAAATATTGTGAGTTGGCTCAGATGAAACATTAAATGATCTCCCAATCAACGAAGCACAATAGCAAATTTGCCTCTAGACAGGAAGTCACACCCCAGGTTTGTCTGTTAAAATTTCACTGAATTCCCATGAAACCTTTACACATAAAAAACTGCATCACATAAACCAATGGAACCGACGTCCACAAAGAAAACATAGGCCTACGTCATCGATGCCTAATTGAGTTCTAGTTTACTTCAGAGTACATTAAGTACAAAACACGGATCGTGATAAGGAAGTGTTTGTCAGAGAAACTTGTTTTGTTATTGAATTTAAGTTTCGTCTTATTTCTCATTTTTTAGGTATGCTGATCAGGAAAAGAAAGTGTGTTCGATAGCCTGCACAACAAGGAAACACTTACCGCGTGATTGACTGCAGTTTACTCTGAACGAACAACAGATTAACACTATAGCTGAAACGTTATTAAAATGACCGTCATTCCTAATAAGGAAATGGTGTGAATTGATAGCTTATTACCTCAACTTTGATTGATATCGAGGTCTGCGTGTAAATCACGTTTTCTTTTTAAAATGGGTCTCGCCATACTGATTATTCTCATTAGTTCCTTGAACTACGAGTGTGGATTTTGTACGCGTTTGATGAATCGTCTGCAAAACGTTACAATATACGAGGGAGAAAACGCAACTTTTACATGCTCACTTGAACTCACAAACAAGAAGTTCAACCTACATGAAATTTTATGGAAAGCAGACGATGTGTGGATTGAGAGTGATGTTAGCAAGAAAAAATATGAAGTATCAACAAATATGGCTATAGGAGAAAACGGTATGTTTATTAAAAATGATACGTTAGTGATAAAGAATGTTAAATTAAACGACACAGGGCTGATCACGTGTATTGTGATACACCAACAACACGTCCAATCTTCAGCCTGGCTTAAAGTTAATCGAAAGATTCTACCGAATCCGGAATGCAGCCACCCACTGAAATACATGAAGCAACGATATTTGGGAGACAAGATAACAACGACATGCAAAGCGGAGCCAGGGCAGCCCCCTGTGCAACTGATTATGTACAAGATATTACCATCAGGAGAGAGAGACGTCATAAAGCAAGCTAACCAGTCGATAGGCCTAAACAAACTTCATCTTGATTTTAACTGGACGATTACGCGGGAAACAATTGCAGACTTGATCCACTGTGAAGTTACGTTTATTTCAGGTTTGAACGGCTTAAAACGTTGCACTACTGATTTGCTCGGTGACATTATAAATCGACAAAAAGGGAGACCTGAAGTACATGTTGTCCCTTTAACTACCCAACCTACAGTCGTTGGAGAGACTGCTTGCTTTTTGTGTAATGTTTATGATCATGAAGACCTTACTGTCGTCTGGTCACTTAGTGGTCGTGAGGACGTCACCTCAAATATTTCCTGCCAATCCAAATATTGCTTCAAAAACATCCAACACAGTGACAATGGCAGGATGGTAACATGTAACGTTTCAATTAAATACACTATGGTATCTGGTAGTGCCATGATTGAAGTTGTCGAAGAACAAGCATTCACTACAAACGAACCAATAACCGCCGTTAATAAGGAGTCGACGCCAGAGTTATCAAGGAGGGTGGCAAAACCCGAGCACAACGAAAAAGACACAGGACTAGACCTTACGCAGATGAAGATATTACTATCAATATCGCTGCTGATCATAATCATTTTGGTTATCGTCATTATCAATCTTGTTCTGAGATCAAGGAGAATGCAAGGTGGATGTTTCCATGGGAATCTCTTGAGATTAAACACAATCAGCCACAACCAAATTGACCAACGGTATCACCCTGTTCAATTTCGTGATGATGACGGGGACGCGGGCGGGGACGAGAGTGGTGATCTCGCGTTGCTTAGACAACGAAAACTATCTGGCGTTTCTGGGACAGAAGAAAGTCAAAAAAATGAGAGGGAAACATCAACATAGGTACTTTTAATATTAACATTAGAATATACTATTAGCTCAGTTTATTTATTTTTTACATACCATCTTGAATTTATATGAATTTTTGAAGAAACGTGGTGTTGGTCTAATATTTGAAGACCACGGCCATGCCTTAAACAAAATGTCACCTTGGAAAGCTTTGTATGATATAGACAGATGTTTAACAAAAATTGCATTAATTACATATTACAATAAACATTTTAAAAAACGTAGATAAATGTACAATATGATGAAATATGCATTAGTTTTAGCATCAAATGTTACTAAAAATAAAACCTCCGTCAGTTGAAGTTTTCGAATACTGATTGTATTAATACGGTAGTCAATGACGGAGGTACTTTTTAATTTCAGGCTTGCTTTTCTAATTAAGTGTTTCCGTACAGTAATGTTACTTTAATTGTCCTTTAATATTGTGTACATTATTATTATTATATTCAAAGAACTGTGAATTATAAACTACGAATGTCTATTGTTCTCTGCTGTTTGTGTTCTTGCGGCTGCTACATTTTTTAGGTGCCAAAATTTCGACTTTATAAATTACAAATTTTGTATCCAGATTTCTGCGATTTAGATTAGACTGTTCATATCTAGAGGTGACGGAACTAGGGGGTGCTGTGTTATGAAGAGTAATGTGTGACCGCACTGACCGGAAATGGTCTGCAGTCAGTTGGTTGTTACCATGCGCCAGTGATGTTGGAGTATACAGTACAGCAATATGAAACTATTATGTAGGCCAAATGAATGAATAAAGTTCGGAGTTTGTCGGGTAGTGAAATGATTATTTCACATTTTAAGTGCTCCCTAAATTCATAAGTGTAAGCTAAATTACGGTGATTAATTTAATTAGCATATCTAGCACTCTGCCCGACTGTAAGATACCACAGGGATCATAAGTAAATAGTATAATAAAACGTTTTTCTTCAATAAAATAATACATAAATACGATTTATATAGCGCACATATCCACTTAGTAAATGCTCAATGCGTAAAAAGTAGAAAAGGTGACTTTCAGAAAACAAGTTGTGGAGGCCACTCGTAAGGTGCACACCCAACCGATGTACAATTCCCAACCAATTCACTGTTAGAAAACCTTTGTAGCGTAGTTGAGAAAGCCCTTCTTTCACGTCCGTTCGTCTCATTTATGCCTCATCATAGGCTTACAGCTGAAAAGCAACAATAGGCCAAAAATACGGCTTAGTAAGAGGAATCCTTATAGTATCTCAACTGAAATATATTAATGCAGCAACCCAACCATAGATAGATCTATGAACGTTATTGTAAAAAGGAGTCTTATGCGTTGTTACGTAAGTCTTTATGATGGTCTCACTGTTTGGTAAACGAATGGCATCGGTTGTAATTAAAATTGTTATTATATAAGAATGGCTCCACGCTTTTTTGTTTCTTTTGAATGTTTCGTCTCTGACCATTAAAAAGCTACTTAGCGGAGAATTAACGCGCTAAGTGTATATGCAACAATCAGGTGTTTACTCGAAATAATCATTTAAAATCTATTTTAAAGTATTGCAGATGTTTATCATGTGCGTTGGTCGTAACCAGTGGCGAATCCATGCAATTAAAAATAGAGGGGGCCCGGGGAGAGACTTCCACAGACAGAAGGCCACCTCAGCCCAACCATTGTGGCCGACAAAAGAAATATGATGATTATGGCACCACCAGATGACCGGAAATGGCACTCTTATGCTTAAATTTGAATATAATTTTTATTTTCTTCCTTTGAAATTTCCCCTGTATTCAGCTTTATTGAACTCACTTCATTAGGAACAGTGACACACACCTGCACTGTGTTGCGTCCATACTTAGGGAGTTTTCGATTTGTGTGCGACGACGACAATAGAACGTAATCACTCATGCGTGACCGTCCTACCTGGCGTCCTACGTTTTCTGAGCTGCATACGTACCGTAGATTTGGCCAAATTGCGTTTCAGAATCTACTCGACGAGGTGACCGCCTTAACGTTCTCGTATGCGTCATTACGGTCTACGTCCTACCGTCGTCGTGCAATCGAAAGCACCCTAATTACAGTCAAGTTACAATATCGGTATAATACAAAGAACAAAAAAATTAAAATGAAATACAAAGCTAACAACGATTGATTGAGAAGAAAAACAGTATTAAAGTCTAAAGTAATGCACAGGGTGCAAATAAACAAACAATAAGATATGTTTAATCATTACCAACAAGTCATAGGCCTACTATATAATCATCAAAAAGACATACGAGAAATGTGTGATGATGGACGCGCAGCTTCAATCAACTGACGATTTATTCAGTGCACCACTGCAGCTTCGGCTGACAATGTTTGAATACTGTTAAATTGTATGCGACAAATATAAATATCATGTCCATATATGGATGTTATTATCCATAGGCAACCTCTCACCAATATTCGGGCCAATTATACACATTGTCAGGGTTTTAGTTTTAATGTATAAAATAAAAATCAACTTAAATAACATGTCGTATTCATAATTTTACAGTTGAATTTTCGTAGTCGGGTTAAAATGTCTATATTGATAAATTGAATGTTTCCGCCCCGTGTCTCAGTATTTGACATTGATATAACTGCGCAATTCTTTTTAATTGAATTTTGAGGGTGTCCCAGATTCTACCAAAGATAGTATAATAGCTTTAATAATAATTAACATTCACGGTTAGTTCGGATATTGTATCTAACGAATCATGAACCCATGACACATTTCCGCGTAAGCTAATTTCTATATAAGCACGCATAATGAGGCACGTTCAAGGCTATTTTTAAAATGAAACACACACACTTTCGAAAACAAAAGTGTAGTTGCACTCTGAAAAAGGGATTTATTCGTGATATTATCGATACAATAATAATTAGTTGAAACTGACCAGCAGCATGGAACATATCAACCACTCGACTGCTGTGCATTATTACAGTTGTTTCAAGTACGTTTATACAATGTCAATAAGTCACTTGATAGGCATCGAGCATACCTATAACTATATAGCCTATAATCATAAAGTATTCAATACTAACAAAATACACACACATCAATGAATAAAGGATCGATTTACACACACCACGAACAAGCGTGACCCGATCGTTGTTTTGAATTGTACTCGCGAGACAGAATGTTATATATCGAGGTCGCGTGCCGCGTTGTCATGTGGTCCCGCGCAGTGTGTAAATCGGCCTTATTACGTAATGCTTTGTGAAAAAAAAATTATTCACGTCTTATTATTATGTATATATTCTATACAATCAAACATCGAAGTCTACAGGCTACTCACAAATACCTCTAACTTATCAATCTTACTAATATTGCATTAAATTTTCATCACACAAAATTTTTCTACCATGAAAAAGTGTTTTTTTTTCCAAAAAAAATTACTGTTATAGCATCTTCACTAGATATTGCATCTTTCGTACAACTCTAATTGAGTGACATGACGCGTTAAACACAAGCGTTTAAGAAAGCGAGTTTAAAAAAACAAACCTTCCACATAGGCCTACTCTATAATGAAAATACAGTACAAATACTTCAACAATCGAAGATAATTCGGATGTGTCTACCATTAATTACATTCATCCGTAAAATTCAGCCTTTTAGACACGATTAAATAGTTACCAACTTAAATCTGTAATCGTCTGCATGTTACTTAACAAATGGATACGCATTACAGACTACCACGATTCAATTGTTTTGAAGATACAGTATTGCAATTTTAAACATGATGCTTTTTACTTGACACCTATTATTACAGTAAATTAAAATATTAAAATATTGCTGGACACCTTCAAAGTACAAATCAAACATAAAAAACTGAAAACCATAAGCCGGGCACTCACTACGCTGTACGATGGTTGTGCCGCTCCCTGCGAGCGCTCGACAATGCGACGCCGTCTGAACGGATCGTTATTAAAAACGATCCGATGTGCGCGAGTTGTGATGTTGCGTTCTCCATAGAATCGCATCGGCCAACGACCGCCAGACACAATGAGAGCCCGGTTTTAGAAGTAGTCTCTCATTCTACAGTTTTATAATTGTGTTTAGATGCCGTTTATTAAGCATAAATGAGCATGCATATTAACAGAGGTCAATTGCAATTTAATCTTTATTTCACGGCGTTTAAAGTGCTCCATGATTTTTTGAAGAACAAAACTGGCCTACAATCGAATTTTAGGTAGACATGTATCGTGGCCGCCGGAAGAAACGAAGGAAATCATGTAAAATAGCTACTTTAAACAGCGTGCGTCCTATAATCGTTCATTCGCATAAATAATGAAATTATAAAATCTAATGCTATAAGTTTTCATATTACATCAGAAACCATTACACACTGCGTTCACATTATTGCTTTCAATTCAAAATAAAACTAAACATAAATGGACACTTCCTTTCTGGCCTAGGCCCAACATGCTTGGTATGATTAATAATTTATCTGTAAAATCAAGGATAGGAAATTGTTTGCATTTCGAATAAGATTCTACAGTGAAATATAATTGATGTTTACAACTTTTTAAGTGAAGTGAAATAAACACCTTTTCCAAAATATTCTGTTGAAGAAATTTGATTTCATGAGTTACTATAATTTTATTTTAAAAATAATATTTAGGCTAATTTACAATGGACGCGGAAACAAAATGTGTTAACCAGAAGCGGTAACGGGACACGGTAAAAGGGAAACAAATTAAAACCAATTATAAACTATAAGAACATCTCCCCGGAATCTGACACAACTACATGACTGGGCGATTTAATTTATATTCTACCGCAGCTATACGATTGCATTCAGTAGAAACTGAATTTTACCAGAGAAATATATTAGAAAAGTCTTGTGTATCCTTATAAAGAGGGATTATATATTCCAATTAAAAGAACTTACAATTAATTTGAATACAAAGGACTCGGTCTATAAATGCCTCGGTGAATGAAACAGGTAACACCTTATATAACAGAAAAGTAGACAATCTCCACACAACGCAATGTATGGCAGGAGATCCCTAAGCACACATCATGAGTTGAAGCCCGTGATTCAAGAGTGATAACCGGACTCCAACCACCTCCTGCTTCAATATTATCAAAGGACGTATTCGCGTCTCAAATACATTGCCGATGTGACAATTTTGTTCTAGCAAAACTTAGCATGCGACTGCAAGAAGATTTGGAGGTGAAAAAACACAATTAAAAACAAATTATGTTTACTCTATTTAACTCAAATGATTTTTCACTGCAATTAAGGTGTTCCAAATATAATTTAAAAAAAAATATATATTATGAATTATAGTGATTTTTTTTTGAAAGACAATTCAACTTCAATATTGGGATTAAATAATAATATTAATATTAAATAATAATAATAATAATAATAATAATAATTATTATTATTATTATTATTATAAGAATATAAGATCATAAATATATAATTTATAAAGCGATAATACTAAATAAACAAAAACAACAAAATGCAAGTAAAGTAATAATAACAATAATACAAATATACAGCAATAATAAATAATAATAATAATACTGTAGTAGCAATGATGATAATAATAAATATAATATAATGGAAATAATATAAATGCTTATAAGAATGTTAACACAAAACCATTACAGAAAGTATCACGAAAAAAAAAAACAAAAAAAAAACAAAAAACAGTTTTAAAATGCAAGAATTCTTTATACCTTTAAACAGAATTTTGTTGGTTTGTATCATGTAGGCTTTTGCCCGGATGGTAAGCACATTGGAAGGTGGCATGATCACCACATTATGACAACATATACCAGAAAATATAAATGAACAATAACATCAAATATTATCCCAGCAAATAATTGTTGACAAATATACTGAGTATAGAATTTCAAGAGGTCCTACTTCCCTGAATTTGTATGCACGCAATGAAACGTTAAAAAAGTATTTTGAGATAGGGGGCACGCTGTTTACAATATTTTGAAGGACGCCCTCTAGTTTGATAATACTTTTTGAAGAAACCCAGAGAGTCGGACCTCTTATAGTTCTATACTCTTTAAATGTACTTAAGCAATAAATACAATCATAAACTGTCAAATACTTATAAATAATTTTACAATAATCTGGCAACTTTTTGATGGCAGTACTTCGAGATGTATACCCACATGTCATCATGTGCCTATATTACGTCCAAAATGTCTTCATGATCATATTTACGTTGCATGTCATATGATTTTGTCAAATAAAATTTGATAGTCTGGATAGGGCTTAACACAAATGAATTTGATTTGATCTTCGTGCCATTTGAACAGAAGTTTCAATATGGCACAAAGATGGCCGTAAAGAAGGGGTGCACCTTGATCATTGCCATTGAAAATTGGCCATGATGATGCTGTTGAGAAGGGTGAGCATACATTTCTGAGTAGAAAACTATAAGCACGCATTTGATGAATACGTGTCTAAATTTTGGAGCACAGACAATATTTTATAATGAAACGTTTAATTAGTCATGCTTCGGTGAATCTTGAGGCAATTTGAAAACAATTACAAAATCATAGGTAGCGTGTTCAATGGATCTTCCGCTAAGCCCCGCGCGTTCAATGGATCTTCCGCTAAGCCCCGCAACTTGGATATTGTTGATAAGGTAACACAATATCTAAAGGTTAAAAAATATGTGAACACACGTACGTGCGTTTGTGGGTCAACACACGTGCATGTTGTACATGTGCGTATTCCCAGCACTGTGCTGATTGGTCAGTTAAGTCTAATTGACACACCCGAAAGATTCATTGTGTCGATTGACATCATGCAAACGCTTTTAATTCTTGTGGTCCAAACTGGGTTGTTTCAGCCAATCTACAATCTTCAAAGAGAGTGAATTTACCGTACATTCATGTTGTCGTCACAATTGAAAATGTAATTCTACATCACAGTGCAAGAGTTTTCAGATGACAATGAAGACTTTATTTGAATATTTTCTGTTATATTTAGGTGGAAGCCTCAGTCAAAAGTTGAGATTAATTAAAACTACTAATTTGAATATTATGCAAATGAGAGCTAACTACTATTTGCACACCATCTCATGTAATTGAGCTACTTACTATTTTCACACCATCTCAAGTACTTGCCATATACAATATTGCACCACTAACAAAATGTATTAAATTCTTACAACAATTATGCACATTCTTCTCACTTTTATTAATTTTCTATAATTAAATGTTGTCTTACTGGAAGGATTTAAAAAAAAAAAAATTCTATCATGATAGAATATGTCCTTAAGCTACAGATTACGGCATTACATTATATTTCCTTTCTTCAATACATTAAACAAAATCAGGGCATTATCTACTTCTCATGCCTCAAGCTGTAAGCAGAATTGTATGACATAAGCATGGCACTGATAATAATAGTGCTGCAGTATCCTAGTCAAAAATAAGGTTAACCCCAACCAGCAAAAGAACACAGAATAACATATATAAAACTGATCTATGATATGAAACAGACTGATGACACTTTTGAATGTCATGGCAACTTTTTTAGAGGTCATTTAAAGTCAAATTAAAATTAAAATATACTTGGGCGGGCATTAAAATTATCAATCACAAAAGTAAACAAATACGTAACAGTTATGGTATTTAACATTAATATTAAAATTGAAGAACATCTTTTTCCTTTTTTTTCTTATCAAAGTAATCATTGTATATCAATATTTCAATACGGAATTGTTTATTTCTTTATTTATTTTATTAATAAATAAGAGTAATAAATAATTACATAAAATCTGAAACATAAATGTTTAACTAAATTATTTTACTTAATATTTCTTAAATATTTTTTTTTACAATTAAAAGAATTTTACAACAAAACTGTAATCTGGAACTTTGTTTATAATTATTAGTTAAAAAAAGTTACTCATAAATGAAAACATTTCAAGTCAAAATTGTAGGTAATTTGTCATCTTCCTTTATCTAAATATGTTTAAAATGTTTCTACACACATAGCACAATTTGAGTGTGGCACCATCATTGAATAATACTCATTCTCACGTTAGCACAAAGCACCACAATCATCTACACTGACACTAAAAAGTCACCATCTGTAATGACACTAGGCTGCCACCATCTACAATGACCCAAGGAAGTCACCATCTACAGCAAAAGGAAGTCACAATCTATGATGACACAAGGTCACCATCTATGACACAATGTTGCATCTATGATGGCCTAAGGCGGTCCCAGCAATCTATGATGAAACAAAGATGTCATCTTCTACAATGACACAAAGGAAATCACAATCTATGATGACACAAGGTCACCATCTATAACACAAGTAGGTCACCATCTATGATGGCCTAAGGCGGTCCCAGCAAATCTATGATGACCCAAAGATGTCATCATCTAAAATGACACAAAAGAACTCACAATCTATGATGACACAAGGTCACCATCTATGACAAAAGGAGGTTTTCACCATCTATGATGGCCCAAGGAGGTCCCAGCAATCTTCGATGACCAAAAGATGTCACCATCTACAATGACACAAGGAAGTCACAATCTATGATGACACAAGGTCACCATCTATGACAAAAGGAGGTCACCATCTATAATGACAAATGTTCACAAACAGGCCATTTGATCTAGATAATCGCCATCATTTAGAGGGTAAAATGACAACCGGAAAACAGGTCTTGTTAATTATATTCCACAAATGAAATGGCACCTATTGCCTTATTTTACTAATCTCACATTGTATCAAGTGTTACTTCTTCTTCATATTTTCAAACATCAAACTTAACAACATGTATAACAAAACACTTTCAGCATTAAAAACCGATACCATATGGTAGTACCAATACAGTGTACTGTACCAAAACCATGTACAAATACTGTCTGGTAATACCAATAAAGAGTACCAAACCAAGTACCATACTATGTGGTAGTACCAAAACAAAGTATGCTAACCTAGTACTAATACCATCTGGTAGTACCAATACTAAGTTAAGATCTGGTAAGCATTCAAATCAAATTGACATTTTCCATTTAGGCTTTCTGTGTCCATCATCAACTTTGATAATGTTGCCTTTCATAAAAGTTTACCCTGGAACCAAATGATTATCTTTTCTGATATTTGATAATATTAACAAAATTTTTGTTTTATCAACAGCTTGAATCCTCATTCAGTCATTCGCTTCTATTGACTTGACACTGGTGGCTTTTTCACTAGGTCTTGACTATCATACTAATGTATCACTATGCTGCCTAGGGTGTGGCTTAATCTCCAGGGAGCCTTGCTGAACTATGCTAAATACTTCCATCGGGGCAGACATTCGATATGGACTACTCTGAGCTCGAACAGGAGATGAATTCTCTCCGTCAATATTAACATACCTTCTCTGGCTCTGCTCAGCTGTCAAGGTTACAAAAGCTTCAAAGCTTTGGTCCAGAGTTTTCATGCTTCCTTCTTGAACCTGCTTTGTGAAGTACGATGGATTTGTTTCTGAGAACTGGTTCGGAGTGGAGCGACTGCGGATCAACGGTCGCAAAGACATTGGTATGCAACTGTACTCTTCCATTGATTGTATTGACTTGTAGTACGGCTTCCCATTATTGGAAGTTGACAGAGCTTTTTGAGGAGTGTTTGGGAACGATGCAGAGGAACTTGACAACACAGGGAAGTGTTCAGTTTCTGAAACACTTGGAAGTTCTTGATTACTAGTGTAGAATGAGTATCCTGAAAGAAGAGATTGCTCATGGGATGTCCTATCCTCTTCTTCAAGCTCTTGTTGATTTAATAAGTAATTCGCACAATCTGACTGCTCAGCTCTTTGAGCCGCTCGTGCAGACTGGAGAGCTCTGTCAATATCACGGTGGATTTTTCTGGTGGGACTATCAAGAGGTCTCGGAGATATTGCTGCAGCAGCAGCAGCAGCTGCTGCTTTTAGTGCCGCATCTGTTGGAGAACCTTTCTCGCTAGAGCTTGCATGACCACTGTCATTCTCAAAAGAGGTGGGATTTCCATCGGGGTTGACTTGGTGGAAGGCTTGAAGAAGAGGGGCACTTTCACAATCTCTGTCATCAAGGCTCTCATTGCTTCTGCTTATTAAATGAGTCTCATGGTAACCGTTTCCACCACTCCTCAAATATTCTTGATTATCACTCCGTTTTTGCAAATTTTCAATACTCTGTGATAGCTTACTTTTTAATTTTTCAATACTTCCTGAGAGGGAGGTTTGACTATCACCAAATCTATACTTCCTCTTCGGACTCTCTTCTCCAACTTTAGGAAATTCTTCCTCCCACATCTCAAACATTTCATCTTCTGATCCTGGCAAGTTTTCATCTACAACCTGGAACATGGTTGGATGACTGTCTACAGAAACTTCCTGGGCAGTGGATGCAGATGATCCTGTCTGATCACACTCCATAGCCAGACCCATGTGACCGTTCTGGATATGAGGAATTCCATTTTGTCTCTGCGAAACTCTGAGATCATTCCTATGGTTGTAAGAAGCAGTTACTGATGTCAGGGGAGTTGTTATTGAAGGAACAAGACCATCACCATTAGCACTGGTCTTGATTTTTGACTTTTTGGTAGTCTTCTTGGCATCTGCTTTTTCATCCTCTTGGTGAAAAGTAGTGCTGACAATACTCAATGGAAGTCCTACAGAGTTGCTATGCTGCTCACTCGGTGACATGCCAAGGTATGGGTGTGAGGTATGGAAGGACGAATGAGTGGAAGAGTCCGAAGAGGGAGGTCGTGAGTTCTTTCTAAGTTCTTCAAAGCTCAGATTTAGATAGTCATTATGAGACTGGGAGGAGACTGATGGCACTGGATTAGTAATCATAATTGGTTCGTTCTGGGTCTGGTCACCACTTGAAATGCTTCCGCCACAGGGGAAACACATCATTTGATCACGTAACTGGAGAACCATACTGCGAAAAATCTGCCAATCTCCAAACGACATCCCAAGTAAATTCTTCAGTTCATCTATTTCACACTGCTGAAGAACGTGGCCATTAATATTGTGTTCCGCGATCTTAGCTTGATAACGTGGAATTGCACTCAAATCTAAACCCTCCAGGGTTAACAAGCGATCACAGACATCCTTCACCGTTGGTGTTGTACCACTATACTGTGGTGTCTAAAAAATAAGCATACTAATATTTATTTCCAGTAACGAATACATTAAAATTATTCAATGAAAATAATTGTGATGGGAGGAAGTAATGGTTCTTAGTTTGCGCAAGAGTATCTGCAGCCTGTAATATCCCTTGATAAGCTTATCAGAGGAAATAAATTTACTAGCCGAAGAGAAAATACAGCATACAAGATCATTGTAGACAAATTTTGAAAGAAATGTTGAATCCACTATATAGTATAATATAAAGATGCTTTTACATCGGATACAAATTAAATTTCTGACCGCATTTCTGATGCGCAAACGCCAGAGTCCCTATTTTTACACACTGATTCGATTTTCTGATTGGTCGGTAGGCTTTTCGATCCCAAAAGTTGGATTCGGTGTGCTTTTGGTTTTAGGATGCCAAATCCAAAGTTGCACCTATAAATGTGTATACATATACACATAGACATATACAAATAAATACATGAGTTTATTAAACTTACTCGTTTTGGAAAGGGATTCTGCATGTTCATGGTATAATTCAATTTGCGTACAGTCTCACTAGTGGCTGAATGCAGTGACACCCCAGGTGATTCGCGACCTACGTAGCTGGGAATGAAGCTATTTGGACGTGCGATGGTAGACAGTGTATTTGCAGATCCAGAATTTGTATTTTCAATTGTATCTATAAAAACATAAGAAATTATGTTCATTAAATATCTGGTAAATTTACCATAGGATTCAAAATCAGTTGTTATGATGGAGATTTTAGTTCACATTTATAGAAATTGGAACAGAAAAACATTATAACTATTGGTTGTTTTCCCATCAATTTATAATCAAGCGGTAGTGAAGATGGACAACTTGATTTCTTGCTCCACAGCAAGACATCCATTCATAAAAGCCTTTATGAAGAAAGCCTACCTTAAGTGCATTAAGATTTTGTAAACATTTTGTTGGCACTAATCATCGGTCTCGGCAGCCTACATGTTTAATTATTGGACATCGAATAATAACTGTCTCTTATACACATCTAGATGTGTATAAGAGACAGTCTTCAAAGAGAGTGAATTTACCGTACATTCATGTTGTCGTCACAATTGAAAATGTAATTCTACATCACAGTGAAAAATCCTTTGTCTATATTTCTCCTTAACGTCGTTAAGATTTCCCCTTAGCGGCAGTATTTTCGCCTTACGGTATTATTTCTAACCCTTTCTATTGTTATCGTTTACCCATGGTAGTGTGTGTATGTGTATGTATATATATATATATACATATATATATATATATATATACATGAATGAGGGAAAAAAAAAGCATATTATTTGTAAAATTAATCACCCTCTCATGGTAACCATGAAGTTGCTTTGCTGCTGATATGGTAGAATATTACATTATGTTACACAAAAATGATGATTTAAAATGCAAAATATTCCTTTACTTTTCATAAAGTGTTTGAAGTGTGACATCATCGTCATTAGCAGTCTCGTTGTACAGGTATATCACAACTAGCCACGACGTTCGGTACGGCCATCTTTCTGTCATGTTCACCCAAATAGCGAGCTTCTGCCATCTGAACTCAATACCGTGTGCACGTAACAGTCGACCTAGTGAAAACAGTAACAAGAGTAGCGGAAATTTATACTAAACAAAATATAAATGCATAGTATTACCTATTAATAATTATAGTTTTTTACTAATTTTTAATTTTTTTATTTCAAATATCATCCAACAGCAACAGTAAAGCCAATTACAGGATGTCTTCAATACATATAAAAAACATAAAAATTACTATACAAGTGAAGAATTAATTATAAACGTTATTAAATTGAAAAATATACATTAGTTTCATTGTATAATAGTAATATATGTGGCAAAGACAAGCCAAACCAGTCACTCGTCGCAAAAATCGATTTTGAGTTATTAATACAGTGTTAGAGAGTAAAATAATAGCTATAAAATGGTAAAAAAAAAAATCAAATCGGACATTTCCTTATGAAGTTACAAGCGTTTAAACATACAGCTGTTTAAAGAACAATATATGAGAAATCTGCCTTCAAAGTTTATGATTTCAGGCATTTCTCATGCAGAAACTATCATCAAATCCTTAAAAAGTGTTGTGTTAACATTGAAAATGGGGAAAATAACAGCATAGAATGATGTATAGATATGTGAAGATTAGTTTAGTGCAATAAAATATATTTAAAAAAAATTGACATTCCAGCATGTTATGGCCATTTTCTCTAAAACACGATTTGCGACGAGTGACTGGTTTGGCTTGTCTTTGCCACATATAAAAAATAAATCACCTGTGACAGATACTATGTTGAGTAGCCGTCTCATACTCCGAGGACTGAGGTCACTGAACTGTTCGTCGGACATTAGTAATTTGGAGACATCGCGGGTATTAGTGACGGCAGGTTGGTTTATGGAAGACATGTGGCGTTTTGATCCATTTGCACGGACAGCATCGGGGGAGGGTGGGTTCGAACCAGGCTATAGTACAACAAAAATAAAAAGAAAAAACAATGATCAACTACCAATAAATTTAATACAACTGCAGACCAAAGACACTGCACACACAAAGCACTTTACAGGTCACTGGACAAGCCAATATTGACCAATACCTCAAGTTTTTACTGTCCACTTTAGTCCATGCTGGTTAGTGTGATTACTCACTGATTCACAAGTTTAAATATCACATAAACAATCTAAAGCCCTGTCCATGTGACATGCCTAAATATGGTCATGATGACATCACATCATGATCATATACAGGCACATCATGACTATATATGGGCATACAACAGTTTTTTGTCAAAAAACATTTGAAAATCTGAACAGGGCTTAAATATGACATACTCTCCATTCAACATGCAGTTAATTTTTAAATGCTGAAAAAATGAATTTAAATTAAAAAAACAGGACATGCATATATTTGAAGTCAGTAAACATTAAACAAGTAGTAAGTTTGTATATTATATGGTCATGATAACATCACATCTTGACCATATATAGGCACATCATGACTATATATGGGCAGTAAACATTAAACAAGTAGTTGATGTTAGCTTAGCTGTGAGTGTTGAAATAATGAAAGTATGAGTAAGACATCCCACAATGCCCTGCACAAGTGAAAAGGGTTAAAGGTTATAGGTACCGACTGAAGCACTTTTTGCCTTCGGAGGATCGGGCGTTCTTGAGCCTTAAATTCATTTTCTTCCTTGATGGTATAAAGCTGTTGGATGTAAGGTCAAAGGTCGTAATTTTATAAAGTGGCAATATAATAAAGATATATAAATAAAAGTACAACTTGATTTTCTTCCTTTTGTTTATAAATGAAGACCATTCTTGTATGTTGTATAACCCCAAAACATTTAAAACTGAGTGTGTAGGGGCAGGGAAGGAAGGTGGGGGAATTTGTCATTTAAGTTGTGATGTGATGATGGAGGGAATTGTATACCTACCATAATGTAATTTATACTGCATACGAATTGTAGTTTGAATACATGTAGAATAAGAAGCCAATAGAGGGAGACAAACAAATTCACACAGACATGTGATCTCAACACTACTACAATAAACATACAATTACAGAACTAATCGGAATCGGTTGTTAGAAAAATAACATCAATTAAATAATAAGACAATCAGTGTACATAAACAGATACGTGTCGACTTCTACGCTTATTATATGAACTATCCACACACAAGCAATGAAACAAACACATGAGAATAAAGCTCAGTTCACACTATAAAATTGTATGTGACAAATAAATGTGACACACCCATAATGTGACATCACATAAATTTGTCACATAAAATGTTATAGTGAGGACAAGACATAGTACTGCTTTGTATTGTATTGAATATGATTATCAAAATTTTCTTATCCAGGTAATTTGCTTGTCCCCAAAGCAAATTAACAAACAATAAAACAAAAAGTGACATTATACAATAGTCACAAATTAACATTGACTGCGTAGTATCTATCCTCAGTGTGCACCTTGAGTACCATTGTCACAGCACCACTGAACATTGTCTGCTGCTTTGGAAATTCTGGAACCATCTGTGTTCATTCTTCAGCCCCACTCGGGAGTTTGTCCTATTATGGTTATATCTTGACCCTGGGGTACCACCATCCTGGGGAGACTTCAAAGCCTTGGGTTGTTTTCTTCCACAGGTCACTTTCACATTTAAACTTTACTAATCATGTTACTCTCAACCTTTACCCCTCCTGTCACATCCCACACCTGTCACATCCTCACTACCACCCTCATTCTTGCAATACAGTACATCAACATTTTACAATAATTATCAGTTACAGTACCCACTGCCAACTGATGAACCAAATACAAATGTTGACTTACGACAGATGAGGGCAGTGCATTGGTTGCGAGGGCAGCAGCCATCTGCTGCGTTTCCTGCGTTTGAATACCAGCTTGTAAGTAAAATGGAAGGTGTACAATATTACGAAGATAGTCATGCCCGTTAATATTAGTCTCCTTGAACACTTTGTGAAGATTTTGATCAATAGCTTTTGTTATAATATACGGGTCCAAAGCTAATATAGTAATATAGGGACTATCATTGCCATTAAACAGCGAGTGCACGGAGTCTAATACACGTAAAACATGCTCTTGTTCGCAGCTATCTAACCCGTCTACGATCACAACCAATCGTGTTTGTGTTTCAAGGAATGCATCAATGCTCTTCACCATTTGCGACAACGTCTCAACCTCCTTTTTCAAAACTCGCATAAAGTCCTTTGTCTTTCGTTTATCCGCTTTTTTTGCTGATCGCAAAACATGTGTCTTGGGTGAGTGTGTGAGAGCAAATATAAACCGCAAAACAACCGGCAAGTTTACGAGAATGGCAGTGAGAACCAAGCCGAACAAGATGTAGACTACTATGTTAATTTTGGTGTTGGTGCAACGATAAACAGCGAGCAGAATAGCGGATACCATAAAACAGAGGAAGATCATAACTGACAAAGCAAACTGCGGCAGACAACACCTCCATTTGTAACCATATTTATCTGGAAAATAAAACAAAAAACTGATTTAAATTTATTTTAAAAACCATAACAGGAATAGACCTTTATGTAGTGTCAATCAAACTTAACAACTGACCAATCACAAACACACGTGTTGTTCCACAATCTCACGTGTTTGCGTATCCTTTTACACTGTCTTTTGTGGGACCTTAGCAACAATATCCAAGGAGGGGGTTTAGTGGAAAGGTCCATGACAATAAAATACCTAAATATGGTCATGATGACATCACACCATGACTATATATGGGCATACAACAGTTTTTTTGTAAAAGATAGTGTGGACAGATCTTAGATCCAATTATAAAATTGAATTTTATAACTTTATATAAAATTTAAAGAAACTATTTATTTTTATTATGATAATGTTTATGTAAATCTCATTATTATTGTTGAGGGCCTCTTAAAATCAGCTCACACTGGATGGGTCATCATCTCAAAATATTGTTGAATAAAAAATTGAATAAATAAAACACCAACCAACCAACCTTCCTCTACTTTTGTTCGTAGAACGCGTGTTAGTCGGGAAGCAATAAATCCAACCTCTTTCTCAACAGCCGAGCATAAAGTCCCTACAGTCCGCGCCAAGGGCGTTTCACCTCCTATATTGGTCAATCTTAATCGGTCCGCAAAAATAAACCTAGAATAAAAAAAATACATGTTCCTAATTAGTATCTGGTTTACGATACACATTAGTGAACTTTAATATAAAATATTGGGCATAAAATCTAAAAAACTTTTACACATTCAATTAAACTAAACAACTCCTCAATTAAAGTACAAACTTGTGGAATGAAACATAGATTATAGATACAAAAAATGAGTGAGTAAAAACCGAAAACTTTAACTGATTGGCAGATGAGTAAAGTAAACGATTAAAGAGTGAAACATACCTGATTGGCAGAGCTTTGTTTGTTTGAGGTGGAGCAGGCGGTGGATAACAGTATGATATTTTTAACAAAAGTTCTACATAATTAATCCAACTAGCTAACCACGAACTTATTGCCAACGCAAAACGCCACTTCTTACCACTACCAAATTTTACAAAAACTGTGAAATGAAAGAGAAATTT
The DNA here is from genome assembly GCF_011630105.1 of Anneissia japonica. NCBI lineage: Eukaryota > Metazoa > Echinodermata > Crinoidea > Comatulida > Comatulidae > Anneissia > Anneissia japonica. Next base: position 142,465 of record NW_022708279.1, on the reverse strand, counting down.
GTTCATATTATTTGAATTAACAATAAATGCATACAAATCAGCATTAACAGTTGATTAACCAAGTTCCTCTTTTTCGAACTTACCAGTACCTTGACAAATAATGAATTCTCCATTGTATAGAGTTCATGCATTCAAGCTAAATTTAATTCACTTACATAGAAATGTATATAGTACTGCAAACACAACAGCGCCACCACAGATTGCAACTTTAAGAGGTGCCATTGGGGGAGAAGCTGGTGAGTTGGTAGATGATGGAGAGGGTGTGACATCTGTGTTTGGTTGAGGTGATGACACGGATGACACAACAAAGAGGATCGTACCAAGAAAAGCAGAGAAACACAAGATGACAAAGAAAATTGTCCAGGTCAGCTGTAGAAGAGGTGTCAAGCTCTGAGACGCAAATTGCTTTAATTCCTCTGAGAAAATAAAGGTTAAAGGTTATTTATTTATACCGTGCAAATAATTAAACTAAAATAAAATATAATAAATTATGCGACACTAGTCTCCAGATTATTAAAAATAACAATCACAGCATCATCACTTTACCAATTTGGCCAAATGTACTGTACGTATGCAGAGAACGTAGGACGCCAGGTAGGACGGTCACGCATGAGTGATTCTGTTCTAGCGTCTCGTTGTCGCACAAATCGAAAGCTCCCAAGATTGCAGGTTGTAGCTTAAGCTTTGTCCACAGTATCAAATGTTCTTTGATAAAAAACTGTTGTATGTCCATATATAGTCATGACGTGCCTATATATGGCCATGAAATGATGTCATCATGACCATATTTTGGCATGATGATTAATAAATTGATTACTGTTACCTTGAAGCTTCTTCAGAACGTAACACTTTCCACTGCCCCAGCGAGCATACAGCCCAACAGTGATTGGTGGAGAGAGGGTTGGTTCACTGAGCATGTCAGCCAATGAGCTGCAATATAACTCGCTCAGCTCTCCCTGGATATCTTCACCGGGGGTAAAACTCTCTGTGAAGGAAATTGTTTTATTAAATGCCCCTTCGAATAAACAACCTCTTTAGTCTCATTTGAAATAAATGCTTCCCTCAAATAAATGCCTTCTAAATGACTGTAAACAAATCTAATGGAAGCAACATCATTCTCAAGAAATATACTATTAAAGATGTATTGTCCCTTGCTAATGTCAAAAAATCATAAAAAATAATTTTGAAATAAACTTGCTCATATATTGCAATAGTAAATTATTGAATTTAAAAAATGTGTACCTTGATTTTTAAAATTATAATAAAAATAATAAAACACTTCCAGTTACTGGAAGTGTTTCTATCATTTTTCGCTGTAAACTAATGGGTAGACATTTTTGAAATACATTAACTTCTATGATCAAGTTGATAACTTTCATGTTACTTCAAAATGGGCAAGTTAAATTCAAAAAATATGTTTATGATTTTTTTTTTTTTTTTGGTATTTAGCAAGGAACAATACATCTTTAATGTTCTACTTTAATCTAATTTATCAAGAAATGTTTATTACATGTTGTTTAGCTTGGTGGTGAGCAAGTTTTTTTTTTTGAAACTCGAGACAAAGGCCGACAAAAACTGTACCAATGGCTGCCAGACAACATTACTCCATGGAAACCTTAACAATAAGAGGTGTATGAAATGGACTGTGGTGTGACAATAAAATACATGTGTAATACTGTATTTGAGGCTTGACATCTTAGTATCATAAATTAAACAAGGTTCATATCACGTTTACACACAACATTGTGTGTAAACGTGATATGAACCTTGTTTAATTTATGGTGTAACAGAGATAGTTTGACAACTAATTTCTGGAAGTAGTCTAAATTTCTAGGGCAGACTCTAAGTAAGATTGTTATTGGCAAGCCTCTCATAAATAAGAGTCTCCTTAACAAGCTTAACTAATCAACCTAGTACATTTGCTCATATATGTAGAAGCAACAACTGTCTACCAAGCAATACCAGTGAGGCAATTCAGTATTAAGCACACAATTACGTACACAAATACTGAATGCAAAAGAAAACTATGTCAAGTCTGTAAATTTCCCAAATGAGCCGTGAAAATTCACAACTGCTTGAAAATCAGGCCGGCTTCATGAAGCTTGCATCAGGCAAGCACCCCAGGCCCTGGCAAAGCTCAACAGGCCCCTGGGCAAGCTTAACAAGCATCGGGCAACCCAAATAGGCCCCAGGCAAACTAGACAGGCCCTTGAATGCATCAAGTTTCTATTTAATAATCAAAGCAACATACACTTACTGAACTCTCACAAGTATTTTTTTAGTGTTAGAAATTAATAATTGGATACAAAAAAAAAATGTAAAAATAAAAATAAACATATATTTTTAAAATGTGTTTTTAGTTTGTTTCATTTAAAAAAATGATGTTTGTGCTCAATAAGAACTAATAATTAGAAATATTTTTTTTTTAAAGATAAGATAAAAAGAGGTGGTCTATAAATGAATGGAGAAGGAAATGATTTTTTTTTATCTATAAATAATTTAGCCTTATGATACAGTAATTAATATCATAAGAGAAATTTCCTCTCCTTGTTACACTTAACGTAATTGGTATCTTAATTATCATCCATACAGTCGATTATAATTTCAGAGTGAAAAAATGCAGAATCTAATCCCTGCTCGTTAACGTCATATTGTAAATGCCACGATAATGTTGCAAACATTTTATGACATCATACGACATCCCGCTGGTGTCTCCTTGACATTAAGCACCTGTTAGTCATCTGATGCCATGAACTCAACAAGAAAATTTATGACACTTGATTCGCTAGCTTCATGTTTCATGGAACTGTAAGAATGCTTCGAGTGATTTGATTGGTGGGTCCTTACAAACTTAACACTTAACAATTATTTTTCTAACATTAACAGGCTCATTTCTAACAATATCATTGCTATAAATATTTTGCCTATAATTTGATGTCCTGTAAATTCTATTTTTATAAATTGTTTCAGCTCACATTATAAAACATATGAAATTGATTATTTTCAATCACAATCTAAAACATGATTTTGATAGAATAGATTGATTTAATATATTTAATTTAAAAAAAAAAAATCAAAATTCAATTTATAGGACCTCAATACATTCAAACATGGCAAATGGAACAACAAAAAAATGAATGGCTTTACACAAGTAGTGAAATGTATTAACTTTTCAACATTAAAATGTTGTTACACTAACCATGAAATAAATAATAACTATGAATAATACTTAATAAAATTCCTAATATTGAGGTAAATTATTATATTTGAAGCACATTCGTTAAACTAATCCCTGACAAATATTAAATAATCATACATACTTCAATATATTACTTAGTAATTTTTAAAATCATAAGCCACATACTAAACTTTACTTCATAAAATCAGACACTCAATTCTCACAAATAAATTCAAACCAAATACATAAATGAAATGTACTCACTTGCACCAAAGATTTGGGACAGGATTCCTTTTTGATGTGAGGCATCGATGTTGTATGGAGTCTCGCCAGCTCGGTTGGGTTTGTATAGTAAGCGGCCATCTTTAGGATTTCGAAGCAGCAGTTCAGATATTCGACGATCACGGAAGCGGATGGCCAAATGAAGAGGGGTGTCTCCTCGCTATGGATATCAAATAACAATACAAGCCTGATGATGAGACTTCAATACACGATATGCAAATGCAAATTGATAAAGTGATAAACACGACCTCCGTTAAACACGACCTCCGTTAAAAGACATTTAAAGACTCTGGGTTGGAATTAAGAAAAGCAACTTAGCTCAGCATTGGCTAAAAAACATAAAATACTCCACACTACCCATTTTCCAAATGAATCTGTCAGCATACTTGTTAACACCCAATTAAATGCTAAATTCCATTTAATCCTATTAAAAGACATTCAAATTATGGCATTAAACACAATATCAAACCATTGACATTGATCACATGATTAGGAGAACCAATCACAAGTGAAGCTGCTGCTACGTTTACCTTATCGGTAGTGGCAACTTTTGCATCGTAGTCTAGCAAGATCCTCACTATCTCACTGTTGCGGTTACGAGTGGCACGTAGCAAAGGGGATTCCCCATCCTGCAAAATTAAGAAAGGTAAATTGATTAAATAAGTGTTTTAATTATTAACAATAAAAACCTTCCTTTCTCTAAACTTTTTCATGAGTATATCCAAATTTAAAAGGCTTTTCAAGATAAATTATAATAATACATACCAGTATTTTATCATCATATTCATATCATATTCAATATTTATTATAAATAGGTGAATACATAAAAATGGGTAAAATTCATTGTCTTGGGATATGAGCGAGCTTTTAATTGCACGACGATGGTAAAATGACGTAAAATGAATGACGTCACTAAAAGTCAAGTTCTCCTCGTTGCATGGATTCTAGGATGCAATTTGGCCAAATCTACGTAAGCAGAGAATGTAGCACGCACGAGTGATTCCGTTCTAACAAACTGAAGGCTCAATATTCCATCCTACCTTGGAACTTATTTCAGTATCAGCATTGAACTCCAACAACAGCTCCATTATATCTGGGTTCCCTCTATCAGCAGCCCAAAACAGAGCTGTCCTTTTGTCCTAAAACACAGAAATGTGACTCATTCAAATTTTCATGAATTTTCTAGGAATACTATAATATTATTGGTATTTTGCTAAAAATAAAGTAGAAAAAATGTGTACAGTTAATGAAAATCAATCGGGGCAGTCCCATGGAAATCAGGATGGCCTCCCGAACTCCAACAAGCAAAACATCTCCTGGAGAGTAACTCGAGTGTGCCTCAAATCCATGGTATTTTCATGCTTTTATTACTAATTTATAAATTATCTTTCAGAAGTTGTTGCTGATGGGTATCATCAGAGCAGTGTTAAGAAAGCTCATTTAAACAGCAGTGGCAGCTCTATGATATATTTTCTGGGGGGCTGAGCTGTCCGACAGGGGGACTTGGGCTGGAGCTCACCCTGTTCTCCCACCCCACTGGTGCTGTCACAGATCTCCCAGAAGTGGTTTATTAAAACATGGGTGCAAAGTTATAGATAATCACAGATTACTGTGATGATCTTGTGCATTATATCAATAACAGTTGAAATATCTTTAAAACTAGAATTATTCTGATAAATAATATTTAATAATTCTCGGTCCAAACTATCGAGTAGGTGTGATATGCCCATATTTGGATATAATGTGACATCATCATGCCCATATATGAAAAAATCAAACAAACATTTCACACAAAATTTAATAGTGTGGATGATTTCATATTATGGGATGTAAAGAAACATAAAAGATGTAGAGTAGAATGAACAAAATAGAAAATGATGCTTCAGACTAAAGCATTCTTAAGACTGGCTCAGATAAGATTAAGTGATAAATGGATGCATATCTAAGCTAATAATAATCACTGACATTCCAAGTCGCAAGCTTAAGTGTTTTTCTTGTGCATAATTTAGACAGCCAATCAGGGCTTAGCAATCATGCTAAATGGTTTTCTTGCTGTTAGATTGTCAACGAAATGAGAAAGACAGGTAGATGTTGATAATCATTAGAGTCAAATGCATAAGATTCTGCTTCATTATACCAGAATTAAACGTGGTGGTGCACTGAGTCGATTGACCGAGTGGTCAAGGTGGGTGCCACAACCAACAGCCTTAATACTGGTGCTGGTTCTATGGTTCTGGTTGTAAACAAGTCTTCTCGGAACCATAGACCTAGCATACACAATGGCTTGTATGCACTATACAGAACATAGTACATCATTGAAGATAATCGTAGAGGGATACCACAGTGTATTGGTACAGACAGCCAGTGGCGGCGCCGGCGGGGAGACATCAGGGGATAAAGCCCCCCACCAGATGGGTCAACCCCCCTATCGGACAGAACTCGTCGGGCTGTGATTAGACTGGTACCAATTTACTAGGTACCACAGACACAAAGGTACCATTACAGGTGAAAAAAAGTCCACATAAGTGCTATGAGCATCTTGTTTGATGGATAATTAATTATTATTATTATTACTATTATCATTATTAATATACAGTATATAATTGCAATGCAACAACACTTGAATGATAAATATATGATAAAACTCAGTAAAATAATAAGTGTATAGTTAATAAATAATTAGTAGAAATATATTTTAATAATTGCAATAATGAATAATGATATTGAACTAATTAAGTAGCTTATTTTTTTTTAAGTGGTTGAAAACACAAATTTTTATAATGTATGAATTTATATATATTGAAGTCTAATTAATTTATAGATTAATGAATTTATTTTTATTATTGTTAATATTTATTAATGATAACGGTGTTCGTAATTTCGTGTTTTTAAATGCATTTGAATTTTTTTTTTTTTGTAATCTTTAATTTTTGTACTACAATAATTTCAAATTGGTTCTGCTTTTTGTATTTTACCATATACACGAATAAAATAATAAAAAAAAAAAATACCAGCTCTATAAAAATGTACACTATTATTATTATTATTATTATTATTAATATTATTATGCTGAAAAGATACTAAGGTCCTTAGGGCTCTAGCATCCTAGTCTCTAAGTGGCTTAAGCTTGCTTTCATACAATCGCTACACACTCTCACCGACAGCTTTCGGTGATTGGTCTTGGAAATCGTGGAGCCTTCTAGTTTACGTTGGGGACTGCTACTCAGTACAATGATTGCACTGGAAACCAGGCTTATGGGCCATGGACTCTATGTTGACTGAACCCAGGACCTTGGGACTACAAAGCAAGGAGATAACCACTACACCACAGCTGGATTCAATTGTATACTTACATGGCCGGTGACATCAACATCTGCGTACTTGACCAACAATACCTTAACCACTTGGACATGGTTGCCCTTTACAGCATGAATTAGAACAGTGTCATCATGCTAAAAAAAAACAATGTTAACAATGTTATCATATTTTACACATGACTCCATATACCAATAACATTAATAACATATAACTTTAATTATTAAAATAATATTAACAAATAATATTATAAAAATACTTTTCCACCTTTGTTCATTTTTGTGTTTTTAATATTTTCTTTACATGTTTCAGTGCTTCCTCATTTAGCTAAAATAAAGAATGAATGAATTTAAACTTGTCTAAAACAAATTAGTGGTTTAATTGGTGGTTTCCATGGTTACCTTATCCTGTATGTTGACATATGCTCCATTATTCAACAATAAGTCAACAATGTCTGCATGTCCTTCCTTGGCAGCAGCAGATAAAGCTGTTAATCCATCCTGCACACAAAGAAATCAAAGCAAATGTTATTATCATGAAGTAAACAATATTTGTACAGCGCACTTTATAGATGATTGGTGACAATAGGTTGAATGACATGGGGATGAATGAGAAAGAGACAGGTGACAAAGGGATCATTGACAAGGGTACATTTGATAGGGGGATGTTTGATAAGTGAATGGGTGACAAAAAGGGTGACACAAGGATGAATGAAAAGAAATGTATGAAAATTGAATGGGCGACAAATCGAAAGGTAACAAGAAGATTGGTGACAATATAGGTGACAAATAAAGGGGAACACATGACAAGCAGTAAGATAACAATTGATGACAAGTGGATGAATAATAGGTGATGGTAGACATATCTTTTCTTTATCACTTATAATGGTCATGCAATACATTATATGTACAAATATGATATACAAAATTCCTACCTTGTCTACAGCATTAATGTTAGGATGTTGCTCAAGTATTCGCTCAACGACATCAATATACCCTCCTCTGGATGCTACAATTAATGCAGTCCATGAGTTCTGAGTGGGGCAGAAACAAATACAGTTAAATAATATGAAAATTATAAAAATAAAATCAAAAGTATCAATATAAAATATTAAAACATTTTGGTCTTCAATTTGTATAACTGCAATTTCAGTGGCTGATCCAGTATGTTTCTGAATAGATTAGTTGTAGCACATAACACTGATATGCCTTAACATTTTTACAAACTTTCGCGGCAAAACATGGAGGAGGAAAAACTTCCCCCATGCCCCTAGTGGGATTATTATAACGCTCTGTGAACACTATTAAATATTCTTCGACACAAAACTATTGTATGCCCACATATAGTCATGATGTGACTATATATGGTCATGATGTGACTATATACGGTCATGGTGTGACTATATATGGTCATGATGTGACTATATATGGTCATGATGTGATATCATCATGGCCATATTTAGGCATGTCAGATGCTTTTGTTTTATAGTCAGGACAGAACTATCGTAACCACTCACCATGCCCGCGATGTCTGGATTTGCGCCATGATCAAGAAGCTCGCTCACACATCCAATGTGCCCCTTCCTCGCAGCCCACACAAGACCTGTAGTTCCATACTACAGAAATAAAAATAGATTTACCAGTGTAATGTAATTTAGTTCAAGGTTCAAGGTTCGATTTATTCAGTCATATATAAAAATACATGAAATTTGTCTTCCTGGGTAATTAAACATACAATATTAGCACATACAACAAAGATATTAGTAGGCTATACACACATTGTAAACTTCAAACCTAAAAACATTCTGTCCAAAAATCATTCTAACTGTACAATCACAATATTAGAATATGTATCATAAGCAAACAAATATATTAGTTGGATTTATATACCCTTTTATCCCAGTCTCAAAGCACTCAGGGTGTGGACTAGCTCGTTAAATAAATTGCTTCTAACCTAAGAGTCTCTTTGTGCCTAAGCTACCCAGTTAACTGGTACCAGCTACCTCTCGTTTGCGATGTTAAACGTCATTAAAATTGCCCAAAATCACCGCATTCAATCCCATTCCACCCCAGATTCTCTCTTATTAGGACACCAATTGCAAAAATTATGTATATTCAGTGCATACACTTAACAGCATATCTCTGGGCAAAAAATCACCGTACACCACTCTAAATAACAGTTAAAAAGAGGAAAGAATGCGGCAGTTTTACACAGCCTTTAGCATCTATTATTTTTTTCTTGCTACAATAATTGCGACAAAAATTTAATCATATCACACCGGGTGCTTGAGAAGTATTGTTCCTCCTTCTCACACCAATGACATTAGTTCAAACAAAGCCTGCATCTTTTTTAAACTGGAATCTTATCGCTTGGCTCCTCGATTAACCCTCATATTAGGAGTTATCAGGTTGAGTGCAATGTTTGTATCATTATTAAGTTTTATTGTATTTTAAGTTGTAGTTAAGTCGGTGGAGTTGCACTGTGAATGCTGCAACCCCCCAGGGCCCATGGCATATTTATTTCTACTTTCTAATTATAGTCTGCAGAGGTTATTACCTTGTCTGAAGAGTCCGCCTTAGCGCCGTGCTCCAAAAGTGTTTTCACAACAGCAGTGTGACCTCTACCAGCTGACCAAATAATTGGTGTAACTCCATGCTGTAAAGACAATCATCATCAAACTATTAAAACACTACTGAAAACACCAAAATAGGGAGCTTGCGATTTGCGCAATGAGACGCTACAACAGAATCAATCATGCGTGACCGTCCTACCGGACCTTTTACGTTCTGCAAACGTAGATTTGGCCAAATTGCATCCTAGAATCTAGGCGATGAGGAGAACTTAACATTCTCGAATGCTCGTAATTACGTTTTACTTCCTACCGTCGTCGTGCAAATCAACAGCTCCCTACTATCAAACTATTAAACACTACTGAAAACACTAAAATATTACACAGAAAAGAACAACATTTTTCAAATACAACTAGAAACAATTAAATATAAAATTAAATATTAAATTCCATTAATAAATTCGGCCAAAAATTGAACCAAAATCCAGACAAAAATCATGATCGTAATCACTATATATAAGATCACACACAAATATAGCATCCCAGAAAAAAATATTGATTGCAGTAAAATGCAATTACATTGGCAAGAATTTTACTAAATTTGATTAAAACATTCACTTAAAATGTCTATGAACAAAATACAGGTAAACTTTGTAGCCTACATTGATAAAATGACCAAGAAACACCTTAGATGGCAAGTCGTTCGCCATTGTTGCATAGAAGACTGGCAGTAGTCAAGCAATGTATTAATATTCTCCACTATCGTAATCAGTAGGGCTACTAATGATTTATAGGTATAGTTTAACTGTAGGACAAATTTGGTGAATTGTTTAGCATACAAATTACCTGCCATTATTAGTCAACCCTTCAAAATTATAATTTTTCTATGTAAACCTAGGCACAGCATATCAAAGTGACTTGTTAATTCATTTCGCCTACTGTTTCGTATAAATCAAAATATGCATAGGAGTCACAACTCTCAATACAATAATGGTAAAATGTATGTAGTGCAGTAGTTGAAGAGTGTTAAATGTATATGCATGTACGGTGATTTTAATTTTATCGCATAAATTGTCAGCATACAAAACAGCATAGCATCGATTTTTAAAATAGATTTTAAAGGTCATTAAAAGCTTATATTTTAGACTTGAAAATCTATCTAAAACACAACAAAAGGTATAAATATACTTGGGTTAGCTTGTTAATTAGTTATTTTCATATTCCTTTACTTGCTTATATTTTTATACAATTTTCCGTAAAATATAACACAACCTGTGGTAGTGATTTACAAGGTTATACATAAAATTATATTATAATTAATATCTATATTAATTATAATATAATTTTATGTCAACAGTCAATTTATGCAAATTAAAAATGAACTTAGTGATGACCTCAAAAATACAATTTCTAATTTCAAAATGATATTAAAAATTGATTAAAATTGCTATAGTATGTTTTTGATCTACAGTGATACTTTTTAATAATATTAAAATATTAAAAGTGGTAGAAATAAAAAAAAAGTTGTTTGTGCTCTCTTTTACCATTTTGTTTTTGTTTTTGATTTGCACAATTTCTTTATTGCCTTGTTAATAACCAATGAGGTGAACAAAGGTTTCCGTAACTAAATAAAGTTTTTATTATTGTTACCATATACACTTTTTTTTTTATAAGAACAAGTAAAATTTTTCCCAGGCTTAGTGTTCTTACTTTTGGCCGATTTCAGCCTCAAAATGGATGATGTAGGTAAAAGTGGCCCCGAAAAAATAGGGCCCAGAAAAAAGGCCCCGGTAAAAATGGCCTACTGTTTTGCATAGTCACACCTACACATAAGGTACAGATATTTGTTGGTTTTTCTAGTTTCTAAAAATAAAAATCTCATTTGACATTTTACCTCAGCCTCAATTTGTTCCTATTTTGTTCTTAATTTTTAAGCAATTTCAGCCTCAGAGTTCTTATAAAATGTGTTCTTATAAAAAAAAAGTGTATTTTCGCATACAACCTAAGCCTTATAATAGTAAATTACAATCGAAAAATAGGTTGTCTTAAGGCCCACTCAGACAGCGTCGTACAATTTTTTGTCAATGAAGCTCTTATTGTTAGTATGAATCAACACAATTTTAAATGTGGGGAAAAAAGATTTAATGAACATTTAAAAGCCCATAAAATGGTATTATTTGGAAAATTAGACCTAAATTTGGCTAGTTAGGTACAGTATCATACCATAAAGAGCAGAAAAAATGTAGGAATTTGGGAACAGTGAAAATGGGAGAGGGGTCGTCTTTATACACCTGACATAAATAAAAATCACCCAAAAAACTTCTCAAACTTGGGAGTGGTCTTATATGCAGATTCCCTTATATACACGAGTATATACACTATTATAGCCAACTAATCTAAGCTGATGTTACTTAATCTAGATCAAAAGTACAGACTTAAAGGCTTTCCATGATTAATATTTACATAATTTTATCAATTATTCATGGAAAAAGCTTTGTTACAAATCTTCACTGGCTGTTACAGGAGACCACAGCTTTCAAACCTAGTACATTGACCTTGTTAAGGTTATTATTTCATCTGATTAATTGCATCCAAAAAACGAGCATAAACTCTATCTATTGTGCTTCCTAATTTAATTACTCAATTGAATGGTGACCGGAGGTTGTACTGAAAATAATAACAAATGAATTATAAATCAACTTACAGGAAATGTCAAATGAACCTCTACTTGGGATACTTTAACCCCTGTCTCTTATACACATCTAGATGTGTATAAGAGGTATAGAGAGTTTAGGATGTTGACATTTACCAAGAACATATAAATGCCACTTTAAGTGGCAATGTTTTCCCTCACTTGATACAGTGTACATGCTATATACAAATGGATGAGATACAGTACTTAGAAATCTTGAGTACGGATTGGTAGATAATTAATCAATTATTGAACTTAACGAGCGATCAATGAATACAAATGATCCACCTCACACATAAGTGATTTCTAATGATGCTTCAGAACATGAGGTCCGACTCGACACCTTGCGAGTATTTTATGAATAAATTTGCAATAGTGAGGGTAAACCAAGGTTAGAGAATTTACAAAGAATTATGGGCAAGGAACTGATGCCACTCATGTCAAACACTGGTAATTGACCAACCAAAATATTCCCCTTAACATTCAATCTCCTTGAGTCCCGTAGAAATTTTTTTGATCTTGATTTTTTATATAAATTTGTTAATGCCATGTCCGACTATAATTTAGTTTCTAATTTTAATCTTGGAGTCCCCAGTTGCTGTCACAGAAACAATACTAAGTTTTACATTCCCTTTTCTAGAGTTAATGTTTTATAAAATGGTTATGTTTGTAGATTGAGTCAAAGTTACAATTCCCTTATTTTAAAAAATCCTGAGTTAGATATTTTCTGAAATGACTTTTGAATGTTTCGTAATATCATTAGTAGTTTGGTTCAATGCTTGATGTATTTCTTGTATTGTTCGTTGTGGTTTATGTTCCCTCCTGTAATTCGCAAACTTTGTGTTTGCTGTTGGTTGGGAAAATAAATAAATAAATAAATAAAACCACAAAAGGGTCAGAAATGTGTTTATGTCCCACAAACACCTAGTTAAATAAAATTTAAATCCCACATTTTTACAGTCTTTTGTGTGAACTTTGCAATATTGATGGTAAAATAAGGTTACAGAATTTACAAAATATGAGTGTGTGCAAGAACTGATGCTTAATCATAGCAGGGTCAGGAATATTCTTATGTACCACAAAAACCTTTTTGCATAAAATAATAAAAAACTGTGGCTTAGCAAAAGTTATTAATGCGGCCACTATAAAACGTTTGGTAAATCCACATGATTAAATATAATATTTTTAACTGGTGGAATAGTTCCGTGTTTATGCTGTATTGGTTAATACATTTACCACAAATGGTTTTACCATGGTTTCTTGGCCAGATTTTAGAGTTACATATAATTTTGACAAATTAACTGCAATTGCTTGAATTTAAAGCTGTGACCATGGAAACTATTTATGACCTAATGCTGTAATCATAGGAACTACTTGCCACAGATGTTAGCATAGGAACTACAGTATTTTCTACTAAACATTTTCATAAACCAGGTCATTCGCTATAATGGTGTTACAATAAAAATGAGAATCATTATAAAATTAAACAGCATCAATAACATACGCTATCTAATAAATTCTAGTCATTATCTCATAATTTATTATAAAACATCCTTTTCATTTCTCATTTCAGTATTTGAAAATTTCCCAAATTTCCTCAGTGAAAAAATAAAAAACTGAAACATGTTATTTTGCAAAGGTCAAAGGTAAATTTCTATGCTCGTCATTAGTTACATCAATAAATTTTCAGAGTGGATTTGTGAGCATTTTCAATTTACTGAAATTAGTAAATGGTGGTCTGAACCTGTCCTGGAGCCGTCTCTTTCGTGATTGCACGACGACAACGATCAAAGATTCGTCTATTGACATGGGAGACACAATATTTGCTAAGTTTCCCAAGCGATGAAATAAGTCGACCCTGTGCTCTTATCGACTAAAGCACAACTGCCCAAAGCTAACGGAATCTATATTTCTGATTAGCTCTATAATTACCGCTGCACTCCCTCAATTGAATATTGTAAATTAGAGCTTGTGATATGAATTCACAAAAATAAATTTCAAGAATGGAATTATTGGGACATATTGGTATGGTACTTCCTCATAATTACTGAAATAAAGTAATTAATAATGTATTTATTATTATTATCATTACATCAATTCCACCACACTAACAATGTCATTATGTACCTTTGGCCATAAGTCACTGTCATCATCAATACCATCTTCACAGGCCACCATCATTGTTGATGACATCGATGTTGTCACGATCAACTGAATATATTAATCATTCCTAATAATTTTTTATAGTTTTTTATAATAAAATTTACATATGAAATATTTATACTATAATTTTTACCTGGGCTTAAAAATCCAAGAGTGCAGATTGAGATGGTACGGACATGTAATGAGGCAGGAAGAGGCTGATATGAAAGGTGGGCAGAAGAGTTGGATGGACTGCATCAGATAAGATGGAAGATTGGTAGACCTACAATAGAAGCAGTCATGGATCGCACCAGATGGAGGATGATAATGAGATGACCCGACCCCCCCATGAGGGGATAAACGGGATGATGATGATAAATTTTTACCTGGGCTTGTACATTGGTGTACGCATTCCGTTGCACCAACATCCTCACGATCTCCGCATGACCTTTGTAACTAGCCCACATCAGAGCTGTCCATCCATTCTGTTAATGGAAAAATAATAAAATCAAAACTTTATTGTCTAAATTATAATTAGAGTACAGTAAATTACCCATTTTATGAACACCAATTTTATGAAAACAACACAACTCAGCAATCTAACAACTAGAAAGAACATGAAAGAAGGGAACTAGAAAGAACACGAAAGAAGGGTCCATAAAACATACAAACAATTGAATAAGAGCTAAAATAATATTCTTTTAAGTGGAAGAAAACCATTAATTAAAATAATTAATGGCTTATATTGACGGTAAATTCAGCTAGGCTCTAGCGCGGTATTCCCACGCTGCTGCACTGTCGGTTGGTGCTAGGTCTGGCCGCACATCAGCCTATCGGCGCTCAATGTCGGGGGAAAGCTAGTCCTAGGTATTAGAAACTGACACACGATCTAGTTTACAAATTTTTTAATTTACGGACACTAAGATGGACGTCTTTCTGTATAATCCTAACAATACAAAATGCCTGTATTTACAGGGAATTGGGGATTTCTCTCTTGGGAATTTAAATTAATCCTCTTAATGTTGAGATGGTTAAATATTGTGAAAAAAAACTTCCACTTTGAGAACAAATTTTGCTGTCTAAAATCAACACTTTTATGTACACATTAAGAGGAGAGGAAGGGAGGGGGTATCAAAAAAGATTACTGTTTGTACACTTGCAAAAAATGTTGATAAAGGTAAACAAGTCCTAAATGTATGACAAGTGAGAAAAGAATGTGCAAACAAACAACACTTACAGTATCAGCATGGTTTACATTCGCATCATTATCTAAAAGTGCTTCGACGACCTCTGAATGACCCTCCTTGGCGGCACAAATCAAGGGCGTCCATTTATCCTGCAAAAATAAAATACATGTTGATAGATAGGTGACAGACTCTATTGAAGAGAAAACGTTGATGGAGAGAAATAATGACGTTAGTTGATTAATTATCTAAAATATTGTGTAACTAACTGATTAACTAACTAATTTTTATGTTCATTCAACAATAAAAAAGGGATATAATTCAGTCAGGAAGATTTAAACGTGATGTCCTGTTCGCATTGAACTTTTCTTTTGGGAAAGCAGCATGGTTGACCTTCCTGTGCAACGTTCACTTAGTTAAACTTATCGCACAATTTGGGTAATTGAACCACAAAGAATATTACGCAAACTGTTCCTAATTAGGGTTTTTGTGTCTAAAGCTCTGTCTACACCATCAAAAACTATTGTACAGTATGCCCATATATAGTCATGATGTGCCTATATATACTGTAGTCATGATGTGCCCATATATAGTCAGGATATGCCCATACATAGTCATGCTATGCCTATATATGGTCATAATGTGATGTCATCATGACCATATTTAGGCATGTCACATGTTTTTTGTCAAATAAAATTTGATAGTTTGGACAGGATTTAACTGATAGTCAGAAAAAAAAAAAATTTTTACTTTTCAACTTCCCAAAAACATTCTCTATTCATTTTATTATTTAATTATTTGTTTTCCCTGGTCAATGGGTCCACATGCTTAGGTGTTGCTACCATATTGGCGCAGCAGCAGGAAATCCCACCATGTACCCATTTATACTCCAGGGTGGAGAGAAGCAATGTAGATAAAGTGCTTTGCTCGGGGACACAAGCGAAATGGATAGCGAGGATTTGAAACCCCGACCTCGAGGTTGAGAAATCAAACCATTCCCACTGCGCCAAGCCACAATATTGAAAAGTCACAAAACAGTGAGAAATACTAACAAATATTTAAATCAAATAATTAACTAATTAATTACTTTAAATAATTAACTCAACTGTGATATTTCCTTAATTATGTCTTCAATGCCATCAAAATATTTTTTAGTTTTTCTAAAAGTAAAGGCCTGTCCAGACTATTTTTGGGGGCTTCACCCCCACCTCCCCCACCCCCGGACCAATTTCAAAAGGTTTATAGCGTCTACTTTTTTCTTGTTGGGAACATCAGCCCCTCTGTCGGGGAGCTTGGAACCCCGTTGGGGTAATCCTGGTGCTGCCAGTCTCCAATTTACAAGTCTCAAATGAGTCTTAGTTGTAATTGAATATTTTAAGTATTGAAATATCTCTTCCCACACCTTGCGTAAAGTTGCAAACATTTCCACATTTCTATGAACCTGGTCACAGCAAAATCCAAGAAACGCCATTTAATATCCAATAGGTAAAAACTTAAATCCAGTAGGCACCAACTTAAAATCCAATAGGTAGCAATTTAAATCCAATATACAGCATCAACTCAAATATAGGTACCTACTTAAATCCAATAGGTACCAACTATCCAGTAGTTACCAACTTAAATCCAATATTTACCAGCTTAAATCCAAAAGGGTACAAACTTTTAAAACAATTAAACACAATTCCTACAAATTAGGAAAAACTTTAAACTTTGTAGATTCTATCATTTCTCAATTAGGGATGTTCAAATCCTAAATTAGATATGAAAGAAATGTTATAAAATGTGCTTGTATTTTACTTTTAAATTCTGGTATATTACCATGACTACGAATGATTAATGATTAATTATTATTAAAGAATATTATTATAATTATCAATAATTATTAATCATGCTGTTTGATTTGTAAGGCGTATTTAAAATGGAATATCTCACTTTTATTTGCCATTTGTGTGTGACATTACAAAATATTTGAAAACAGAAAATTTTCAGCTAAATAACAGGATAACTAATAGACTAGACTTAATCATATCCAAAGCTGAAGAACAGGACAATAGATGACCAAATCAACGATTTTGATGACAAATTTTTAGCTCTGCTAAAATTAAAAAAAGGTTTAATGAAATGAACAGCTTGGATTTTGACTTGTTCATTTAGACGTACAAATTTCATTATCGATTATTGAATGAATTAATACATAATTTTATTGTTTGTAGTACAAATGAATACTATAAACCTCTGTAATCGTTTGTAGTGCAGATGATTACTATACCTCTGTAATCGTTTGTAGTGCAGTGCATAATATAATTTATATACAACTCTCAATGGTGACTGTTTTTAAATGTAAGAACTTTCTTGACTGCCTTTATGTGTACAGAAATTAGCTGTTTTTGAATACAGAACTCCCTACATTGGTATTTACAGGGTAACTCAACTACACCTTCCATTATTCCAGGCAACACACCCCCACACCCCCACCTTTGTCATTGGATAGCTGCCCATTGAGCACATACTCAACTCCATAGTGATGTATTCTTAAGATACTATACTGGAATGAAAATGAATTGCTACTTTTAATTTAATCACCTGAACCACAGCAATTTGTGACATGCATACTGATTTAAGACCACCCCATTATGGTATCAGGGTATCAAAAAATATCACCAGCTTTTACATAGCACCCTGCTGTCATGCCAACAGCATCCTGCTGTCACGGCAACAACCAGTGACACACTTATGGGTCGTTTAGATATTAATATTGATTAATACTGAAATAAGATACTGACTAAACTTATATTATCTACCATGAAACACATAACTAATCCTTAAATGAAAGTTTATAGTGAATGTATTTTGACAGCTAACACCAACCCATGAGAGGATGATGATGTGATGGATAGCGGGTGTTAATGTTTCGGTTTGGAACACTCCATATATTAACCGCTGAACCGGGGACATCTCTTTGTCTCCCAATACCCATCGCTGCTTCCTTGTGTTTCAGGTAGAGGGCTGGATGGTTTCAAAAGCACACGTCTTTCTGATGAGACGTTTAGGGCATTGGTCCATGTGCAAAATGCATTATGTGCATGTTAAAGAATGCAGTACTCTCTTCAGAAAAGAATAGGGGATTGTCTCTCGGTGTACTGGATAATTCACCAGCAGAAGGACCCCACTGGAAATTGTGGGTTATCCCCGGTTGTATCACACCAAAGAAATCGATTTATTCAATTTTTGCAGCTGGCTTGCATTGTATAACTTTGTGGCTGTGCGAGTACTATTTTGTGGTGTTGATAAGCAGAACCAACTTCATGTTGTACATACATAGAAAAGTCATAGCAAATGTCAAAAGGTCAAGGAAAATAATAAGATTACCAGTTGATAGAGGGCAGTAAGCAATATTGATTAAAAGTTATAGTATTTGAGGGAAGTGTGCATTTTAAAAATAGGATCATAACAAAAGATTATGTCAGGTGAAAAGGAAGTACACACGGTACAGCAGTAAAGCAATAGGCCCTCAATCAATGGTTACGGGTTCGAGGCGGATGCTGCTCACATTGTTCCCTTGGGCACGTTTCTTCTTACTAAGTATATACTATTTCCTAATTTATGCCAACATTTTATGGTGAGAAACTTCTCTACAACAAAAGAAAATAAATTTCATAGTCTCTTTTTTATTTGTTGATAATTTAAGTCTATTGTTTGGAAATAAAAGTTACAAAAGCAATTAGAATTAGAAAATAATGAGGATGCTTTTTGCATAACAAATCATTGTTCACAAAAAAGTGAATATTTGCATAATTCAAAGATATAACAATAATTACCATAACAGATGGGAAAAGAACAGAATAATGGGCACATTAAAAACAGCTTGGTCACGTTCCAGATATATCAGTTATTAGTTTGGGCAGCCATCTTACTTGATTGCCATACACTATAGTAATTTATATATTTATTTATTTATCTAGGCACACAACACATGCACCAAGAATTGTGAATATGAATATACTGTATCATTGTCTACTTGTAGGTGACAATACCTTTCACAAGATGAACATACACACATGGCTGCTGAGAGTGGCCAAGGGAACCAGGGCACTGGCCCCAGGGCACTTGCCCCAGTTTCCCCGGCCTCTCGGTGAGACTCCATACACACATGATGCTTTACACCAACTCAACCTCAATTGTGAGGTTTCCGGAGTGGAGTTGTTTTGGTAGTGAGAAAAATCCTCAACACTGACAGGAATTGAACCCAGGGATGGAAAGCAAGCATCTTAACCACTAAGCTACTCAACTATATTCACTATAAAGACAAGTGCCGGATTCAATGGGGGCCCAGCCAGCCCGGGCTCTCCATTCCCCTCAACCTCTCTCCCATTTTTAAAAATTGTAAAAAATTAGAGAAGAAAGAAAATTACTTTAAATTTTAAATCTGAGTGTCATATCTGGCCATCTAGAGGGTACCATTATCATAAATTTTCTTACCTCAGCCCAAACCATGGTGGGGCTGAGGTGGTATAGATCCTCCATCTGTCAAAGTTCCTCCCTAGGCCCTCTGTATTTTAAATTCCTGGATCCGCCACTGAAGACAAAGCAGTTAGTTATCCAAACTAAAAACAATACTAACACTAATACAACCAGATACATATTAAAATAATTGCCTAAATTTTTAGATTATTTTTAAAATGAGTGTGGGCTTTTTGGGTGGGACGGCAACCTACTAATCTTAGGTTAAAGATTGAAACCTTATATCGCAACCAATGGTCAGTTGGTCTTCA